>NW_008690594.1:12672-12912 GCF_000695815.1 Acanthisitta chloris | reverse complement strand
CTTAATTGCACGCTCCGGGCTAAAAAACCGACAACTCGCTGACAGTTCTGGGTGGCAACTTCCGCATTTCACCTTCCTCTATCTGTCCCAGCGCAGCTGGCTGCTCGCCGCATCCCGGGCGCGCTGTGCTGCTGCGGGGCAGCTCGAGCTTCTCGTCCCTGTGCAGCACAGCCCAACTCCCACCCTCCCGTGGGCACGTCGGGGGGAAGCAGCGGGGAAGGCACGAGCTTAGGCAAGGTG
>NW_008690594.1:1984-12645 GCF_000695815.1 Acanthisitta chloris | reverse complement strand
GCACCTCTGAGCGCGCACAGCTGTAGGAATCCTGGCGTATCCCCCCAGCCGTTTCCTTGGGAAAACGCAGCGTGGCTGTGAAACACATCTGCCTCCAGTCCATCAGACCCGGCACACCCCGCAGCGACTGGGCTGAGAAGGGCTGCTCGGAGCAGGGCAGACCCAAGTGCAGCGCTGGGGACAGCGCTGGGACGGAGCTGTTCGGGCAAGTAGGGATAGCAAAGTGTAAGGTATAAACATATGCCAGCTCTTTACCTTGCCAATACACATGTGCTCCCGGGGTGTATGTTTCTCTTACCCTTAAACCAAGTACGTAATAAAAACTCACAGGTGCCACCACCAGATACCAGCTCAGCTTGGCGCAAGGCGGGGGCACCCGCTGCTGCTCTCTTCACCAGCGTTTACTGCTCGGCTGTTTAAAAAGACCATTTTTATTAACTGTATTGTGGTTGTGTTGCAAAGTGATGTTTCCTCACTGGTATTTTCCTTTTTTTTTGCCTTGGTGCAGATTTCACTGCTTCTGCAGATAACCTGAACTCAGACTTCATTTGAAAGTGGAAATAGAAGCATGTCATGGTTTCTACAGATGAATTCTGTGGTAGCAGAGGCAATTCAGTTTTAGGTTATTCTCTTTTTATTAAATCAATGCTTAGGTGGCAACAACATTAGGATTCACCCACTGAAAGGCAGTCATAGCATCTCCATTCTTAAGATCCATTCTTCTCCATTCATAAGCTGGAGGGTACATAGAAATCAGCAGGATATGAGGCAAGGAACAGAAGACTGTCAAACAGTGAAGGTCTAATACTGTGCTACTAACAATTTCCATTTACTCTGTAGGGTTCACCATTCTTTAGAGCACTCTTAAGTATGTGTAGTCGCAAATATGTGTGTTAACCTCTTGGAAGAGCACTGGCTATGTGCCCTCAGAGAAATGCGGAAGAGTTGAAAGATTTAACAAAAAAAAAGAAGTAAATAGAGGTGAAAATGGAAACAAATATGGATATATTTTTTTTGGATAAAACCCCATGAGGGTATACAGCAGAATACTTCAGAGAAACTTCAGAAAGAAAATATTAAAATATACTATTAATAGAATGTTGTTAACTAATATTTGCTTTGGCAAGAATAAATAGGACATTTTATTGCATGGAATTTATCCACCACGCCCATCATTTCTTTACGTCACCAAGATAAAGCTAACGCCAATTACCTACATACAATTTGAACTTATGTATTACTTAGTTACAAGTCACTGATATGTAGCTGTGATCTGACATGTATTGGTGGCAAGAAAACTCTTAAATGTCCTAAATACTTGCACTGGCAAGATACTATCTTATTTTTTATTCAAGCTATGAAAAGAGTCAAGGCTTCATTTTAACAACTCCTGTGACATGAAATAGGATCTTCCTTGATTTCTAAATCTTGCTACAGAAACAGAGCTAGCAGTGATGCAGGTAACATGTTAATGTGCACAATATATCCATTTATGAATAATACAACTGTTTATTTGGTAGTTTCATACATTCTTCATAAGCATGGACAAAAGCATTGCTCAAAAATAATTTGTCACATGCAGGAAAAAATGCCTGAGGAGACAAACAAAAGTAATGTTTCCAAAACTGCTAATTGTAGTTTAACCCCAGCTGGCAACTAAGTCCCACACAGCTGCTTGCTCACTCTGTGCTGGTTGGATGGGGAAGAGAGAGTAAGAAGGCTAAAACTGAGAAAACTTGTGGGTTGAGACAGTTTAATAGGTAAAGCAAAAGCCACGCACACAAAGCAAACAAAACCAAGGAATTAGTCACCACTTCCCATGGGCAGGCAGGTGTTCAGCCATCCCCAGGAATACAGGGCTCCATCATAGAAAACAGTGACTTGGGAAGACAAATGGCATCACTCTCAAGGTCTCCTCTTGCTTCTTCTTCCCCCAGCTTTATATACTGAGCACAATGTCATAAGGTCTGGGATATTCCTGTTGTCAGTTGGGGTCAGCTCCTGGCTGTGCCCCCTCCCAGCTCCTTGTGCACCCCCATCTCATCACTGGTGGGGTGGTGTGAGAAGCAGAAAAGGCCTTGAAGCAGAAAACGCCTTGATGCTGTGCAAGCACTGCTCAGCAATAACAAAAACGTCTCTGTATTATCAACACTTTCCCTGGCACAAATTCAAAACATGTCCTTGTACTAGCTACTATGAAGAAAATTAATTCTATCCCAGCCTAACACATCACATATACTCAGCAGACATAGAACAAACACTTAGATCTTTTTAAGTGTTCATCTTTTCAGATGAACTGAATTATCAAAAGCCTACTTCAGCATATGAGCAGCAAAACTCATCAAATACTTCTTCTGTTATGTCAGCAATTACATTGCCTTTTTTGAGGGAAAAAAAAAGAAGGAAAAATCGATGGAATTTTATCCAAAAACTTTACATGATTTTAATTCATTGGAATACTACCAGATAAGAAGTTGGTAAAGGGACTTTTGAAGCTATCTTATCCAATTAAATATTGCCAATATTATCGCTCCAGTTTATTATAAAATGAACACTATTGTTTGAATTCCTGCAAAAAAATCAACCTACTAAATACTAGATAATGAAGTCTAATCACTCCTTTAGAACAAGATCTTTCCAGTTAGGAAATTAAAAAAAATTAATATATGCGGGAGTACGCATACAAAGAGGCGACACCATTATTATCTTGTGAATATCTCGTGAATGTTCTTTATTATTTACAAAAGTGATTCTTTCATACACACCCATTATAAGCGTCTACTTACTATTGGTTAACTACTATTACTAGTCTGCCTTACACGCAATATAATTGGTTATTAACATATCAATCATAAAATGCTTAATCATTATTCTCCACCCCTAACTATCTTCAGCTTCTGCATTCCACACCCGGGAGTTGTTTATCTCACTACCTTCTTTCTCATTCCAACCTTGAACAGCTCAGCTTGCAGCTTGCTCAGGCCCTGCTAGCAAGGCTGGATTGCTCACATGTCCGTTAGCAATCGGAATATTCTCCCATGAATATATAAAACCAGGTTCCAGAGAAGGCAGCACAAAATCAAAAGTGAAGAAAACACCGCAATTCAGATCAAGCCATGGTTTTCCAAACCTCACTTGCTTGGATGTCAGTAGCAGTAGCTAGGTTTTGTATGAGATACAGTGGTATCATGCTTACATTCCCCATTTCCTCATCCCCATCCTCCTGTTGCACACTTGTATATCCCAAATGGTGGTCCTAATGATTGCTCAATCACTTCAGCCCTATAAATCAGTCATTTAGCCATCCTTCCCTGTGATGCAACATGGGTTTCAAGCGATCTCAATATGCTTTGGTGTTTCTTCTGCCACCTGACCTAGAGTGAGTGGGTCCACGGCTGGTTGGTTGCTGTACTTGGGCAGGCTGAGGAGTTGCAGACCCAGCCACAAAGAGCAGGTGAATGATGGTAAGAACAGTACAGCTTGTGTATGAGTGAATGTGCAGAATGGCTACTGCTGTGTATTGCTTTGAAGGAGTTTGCAGGCTGGAGTTCAGGAAACACTGGAAGAGACTATGATTGGCATCTCTACATGCCACCTACCAGGGGTTTTGTTTTTCCTTTTAAGGCACCCATTTCCAAACATCTGTTTTCTTAGAAGAGATAAATTGGAGTCACCTCTGCACTGCCAGTGGTATCCCTGCAAATAATGCTACTGCATGACAGGGTATCATGGGACCATGCACACCATTAAACATAACATTGTATTCCAGCATAGTAATGGACTGTATCCCAACAAAGCCCTGTCAAAGTTAAAGTGTCACCTGCTTATCTGTAGAGGATGTACCATTGATGCTTGGCCAGCAACTGAGTTAGGTTCATGGGAATTTTCTCAGCATCTTTTGTCCTGTTAAGTTTGCATCCCTGGCAAAAAACATCTGCAGTGTATAACTTCAGTAATGGATAACTGTTACTGGATTACCCTTTAAGAACATCTGGAGATTCACACCAACATGAAAACTGATGGTGTCAGTACATGCCAGCAACACACAATGTCTGTTAATGTTTGCTCATATTCCACCTTCCTACCACATCACTGACTAGAAGAGTGTAATGTAGCCAGTGCAGCTAGACACTCTGTCCTTCAAGGGAGCTGACATGCCATCAAGTTTAGTGCTCTCACTTGCACAGATCTCAACTGTATCTAGTAAAATCTAAGTGATTTATTCAAGACTGTTTTAAACAAAAAAAGTTAGATAAAATTTAGTAGGCTAAATCTCTGGAAAACAAGTGTAATTTTCCATTACTCCTGTTAATGTTTTAAATAGATTGGCAATGAAATACTGAGCCTCCCTTAAGTAAAATATATTTAAAAATTCACTCCTAGGTTTAAGTTTCATTTCTGTGTTGGTGAAACAGAAGAAAGGGAACCTAGATCACTTAGCAAACTTCTGTGTTTGTGGTGTTCTTGTTGTTTTTTTTTTTTTTATAAACCACTGAACTCTACAAGAAAAAAACCCCAGTCTATGTGAAAGCCTGTCTTCTTTTTCCATTTTTCTGTGCAAATTCTTCTGGAGGAATAAAAATGTTACTGACCAGATTCACATCAGAGACTTTCTCAAACAGAAGCTTTTCTTTGTTCACCTTCACAGTGAACAAAACTCAAGCAGAGACAACACAAAATTTTCCCTTACTGTCACTATCTTCATACATACAATGAGACACCTTGTTAGATGATGTATGATATTTAAATCCTGACTGTAAGCTTTATTCTAATGTTCTCAGTTTCATGAAGTTTCACATCATAAGAGTGTATTGAGCATATAAGTCATAAGCAGCAGCGTTAAAACACAGGTGCACTGGCTGAAGTAAGATTTTCCTTCTCTTAAATGGCATGTGAATAATATGTATTCATCAAAGAAAAATAAGTCAAATTGTCAGGAGAAACTTTCAAACCAAGTACACATAAAAAAATAGAAATAGTTTAATATAGGAATAGTTGAACACAGGTAACAGGCAAGAAAGAAGTGATGTACCTTGGGGAGTATCCAAATCACACTGAAGTTATGCCTCTGCTTACCATCTTATATTTTGGGGTCACAAAACTGAACTTAGTATCTGTTTCCACATAGTTTTGCAGGTTAACTTGTATCATTGTATGAATTTGCAATTCCTTTCTCTGAGATGCTGAGCTACATTGTACTGTACTGACTAGTAGTACCACATAGGAACATCCTTCTCTTGCAGCCATTATGCCTTAAGACTCATATTCTGCATAATATTGTAATGACAATGAGTTTCTTTTGAGGCTCTTTTGATCAGATCATGCTCCCCTTGCCACCATATCAGGAATCAGTAAGTTGCAATGCTCTTCAGCTAATTTTCATGTTACCGTCTTCTTCCCCAATTCTCCTCAAAGAGTCTTACACACCTTTGTCCATCATCAAAATCAGTCTGAAGCAAATGGCTTTGCTTGCACTGAGATCTTCAGTATTTAGGAAGGGACCAGATTATTTCAGTTATAGCCACCTAGAGTAATAATTAAATACAGCTTCCTGGTACCCATCAACACTTCACTGCTTTCTGATGTATGTCTTGTCTACAAATATCTTAAAATAACACTCCAGCTATACCACACAGATTTAAGTTTGCTTTGCTCATTTTGGGTGCTACCACAAGAAAATATGCAGGTTTTACATTTGTATTTACAAAGGAGTCTTTATTACACAGTTCAGCAGAAATGCAAGGACAATTAATACTTGCTACAAAATTCAAACGTTTGAATGTAAACTTGAAAGAAACCAAAGGGAAACCAGAAACCACTGTATTTATTTTAGGTAATTTTGTTTGAAATTAAAAATAATGAGCGGTGTCATGTGAGCTGATGAAAAGCAGAACCACTTTAAGAACCAGGACATTGGTTTCATTACCTTTCTCTTCCCAAATACCAGATGTCTCACTGACATGTAACTGAAATTTCAGCATTACAAAGAGTCTCATTTTGAAAGACATCTTACAGACTGTTTTTAATATGCTCTGTGATGCTAAGCTGCTCATTCCCAACGTCTTTCTGACTTTTTCTTCTGTCACCCCATAGCCTTCTTGCAGTGAAAATCTTACAATTTTTCATAATCAGCCCTTTCATAACAGAACTGTGTAAAACTGTGCATGCCCAGGACAGCAAAAAATCTACCATTGGGCAGGGATTGAACAGATACATCTTTGAAAAGCTGATCAAATTTTTCCTTTACAACAGGATGCGTCATCCAAGGGGATGACCTGAGTGGCTGAAACAAGGATGCAAAAAGATGAATTGCATTATGTATGGGTCCTAAAACTCTAGAAATCAACAGACTGTATACTTAGACCCTATAATGGATGGGATTTTGCCTTCCACAGTTAAGGAGACAGGAATTCTGCAACTGATTCTTGTTAGCTCCCCTTATTTTTAAAGATGCCTTAGGCTGTTGGCTTGTTAAACTCAAGTTTCATGCTGGTACTGCTGCTGATGTTACACAGAGCTCACAGAAGATTTTATAGTGCGGGATGACATGAGTTCTTTTAACTGCAACGAAAGCAAAAAATCACATTTCTTCCACAAATAGAGATCTTAATAATTAGCTTTTGAAATTATTATCTGGACAATCATGTAGTTATAGGCATTTCTGTTGGAGTAAATACAGTTGTATTTCCAAGGACAAGCCAAATCAATGGATTAAGTAAGTAATTTTATCACTTTTTAGACCAGACTTTCACATGCTTCTTATAATTAGAAAAACTAAAGTAGAAGCCAGCTATTTAGAATGGAGTATCATCAGATATCATCAGTATTAAATATTTTAAACCACACAAGTATAAAAGAAGATTTAAGGATAAATACTAAAATACAATACTAACCCAATAAACGTACAAACAAGTTGAAGCCTAAGATGCTTTACCATAGTGGGACTCAAACTGGTGCTACGGGACCTTATTTTGAGAGCAGAGAACCCCACCATGGTTTTGGAGTCTATGCATGTATCAAGACACATTAGGCCAATCTATTGTGTGTACCTCTCCCAACACTGTTGTATTTACACCTTCTGAGATGGAGAAATGGAAGATGTGCTACCCTTTTGCTGAACCTATGGCCCACGAAAAGCTGGGGAGTGCACAACACTGTGAAAATTAACCATAGCTATGTCTTACACACATATATATACCCTCACAGTCCCTAATAGAGAGCAGAGAAAGCCAACATTTGACTTAAAATCACAGAATCATAGAATCATCAAGGTTGGAAGAGATCTGTAAGATCATTAAGTCTAACTGTCCACCTAGCACTGTCACTATTGTGCCTAAACCCTAAACCATATCCTCCAGTGCGAGGTCCAGACACCTCTTAAACACTTCCAAGGATGATGACTCCACCACTTCCCTGGGCAACCTATTCCAGTGCCTGAACACCCGAATGGTGAAAAGTTTTTTCTTAACATCTAATCTGCATCTCCCTGTCTCACCTTATGACCATTCTCTCTAGTCGTCTCACTGCAGGAATGGCAGAAGAGGCCATCCCCCACCTCTCTACAACTCCCTGTCAGTTGTAGAAAGCAATGAGGTCACCCTGGAGCTGTCTCTTCTCAAAGCTGAATGTACCCAATTCCCTCAACCGTTCCTCATACATGTGTCCCAGACCTTTTGTGAGCCTCCTTGTTATAATGGGAATTTAATAGTTAAAGCTGAGAGTAGGATAGGGAATAGTCAAGTAGAGAGCACCTGAATAAACAGAAGGTAAAAGGTTGACTAATAAGGCATTGTTTTAGTTTATTAAGTATGAAAAGGGTAGAACTTAGGACATTATTTTAGCTTAATGAGCATAAACACAATGTATTTATGAGAGAGTAAAATTAGATGCAGCTGGACTCAGGACCTGGCAGCAGAAGAGCAAGACCAAAGAGCATGTGCCAAACTCAAAGGTGAAAAGATCAATCTGATGAAGACCATTGGCCTTCCTCCTCACGACCCCTGGGTGACTACCAGAGACTATGGGACTAATGCCAAGCGGGAGGAGATGAAGGAGGAGATTATGATAATGATTTCCAAGAGCTAATTGTAATAATGACCACCCATTCCTGGAAATAACAAATACCTATGAGTTTCTAATGTACATAAACAAGTTGCACAAGTTTGGTGGAGGGATCCCCTTGTGCCCTGCACTGAATCAACAAATACGTGCTACTCAGAGATACAAGTGTGAGTAGTTCTTTTCCAGGTTTTCTTGGCATCACTTTGGCGATCAAGGCAGGACATCACTGCTCAGCTGCAGGATCCGCTGGAGTCTGGGACTCCATTGGTACACCCCAAGAGTTCTCGGAGAGACTCCTAACTTCACTGGCTCACTGCGGGAGCAGACAAGGACTGACTGCTTGAAAAAGAAGGTATTTGTTTTTGTTTGGTTTTAAAACCTAGGCTAATTAGTTCCCGTAAGCTGTGGAGAGACGTCTCACGCTGGGTGCTGTGCCACAGGTGAAATTCCTGAAGTTGGTATGTGGGTTAAAGTCCCACTTGAGTAGGGGTTAGAGTCCCCTTCAGTAGCTTGCCTGGTTTAATGACCTTTGGTGTGGAACTGAGTTTTGGAATTGTGATTTTGTGCTTAATATTTGTGGCTTTATGACCCTTGGCATAGAACTGGGATTACGATTTTGTGCTTGTGGTTTTATGCTTTGTCAGTTTTTTTAAAACACATTGTATTCCATGTGCAAAATTTAAGACCTGTTTGTGGGAGATTACTACTCTTACAGACTAAATATTCTCATGGGAAGTCAGGCAAGCAAAGAAATTCCAAAATAAAGCCCATTAGGGTGTGTTTTTGCACATTGGAAGGATATAGGAGTAACCCCTATTGGAAATGTAAGAAGAAAAGATTTAGTTAAGTATTGTACTAATTGGTGGCTGTTGTATAAGTTAGAAGATGCTGAGAAGTTCCCACCATATGAAATCGTAAAATATAGCATTTTGTTACAGCTGATAAGAGAAGGCAAATAGGATGAAGTGAAGTATGCAGATATGCTTTTCACCTTAAATAATAAGCCAGAGTGGCAAAGATCACATAGAATTAATACTGCACCACAGGACTCACTTGTACTAGCTTTGGAAAGGGACCAAAAGGGAGTGTCAAAAATGAAGCAGTGCTGCTGGGCTTGTAGTATAGGTCAGAGATGCATAAAACTTAGAGAATGGCAAGAGGATGGGACGGATAGTGTCCTGGACACTCAGGAGATGCAAAATCAAATCTCCCAAAATCAAGGGATCACACAGCTGGGACTGTGTAGATAGATTATCCAGCCCTGCAGTCAGAAGGGAAAGTTCAAGTTCTGAGGTTGAAACTGGGGACTCAGTAGAAGAAGGGACTAGTCAGACTCCAATCACACCTAGGACTCGCAGCAAAGTTAGGAAGAAACCCCAAAGACCTCCCATTTGATTGCATCCCTTAGGCAGGTAATTGGACCAACAGGAGACCAAATGAGAGTTAAAGTTCCCTTTTCCACAAGTAATTTGAATGACTGGAGGGAAGTGGTTAAAAACTTTATGGCAGATCCAGGGAAAGTAGCCGAAAAAGTTGAATGGCATATGCAAAATCAGGACCCAGACTGGAATGACATTGATTTAATGCTTATTTAGTTAACTGAAACACAAAAAAAGATCTAGTAATTCAGACTGCTCAAACTCATGTACAGGGACAAATTGCTAGTGGCACACTGTAAGGGAATGTAGATCAACATTTTTCCCTTGTTAACCCACAATGGAACCTGAATGATGCAGGAAATTATGCTCTGTTAACTAGGTACAGATTATTAGTTTAATTTGGGTTAGAACATGTTATTCCTAAAGCAGTAAATTAGGCAGCCTTGTATAATGTTAAACAAGGAAACAATAAGAAACTCCCACAGCATTCTTAGATAGGCTGAGAGACGCCATGCAAAAATATACCACCTTAGACCCCGCAACCTCAGACCCCTCATCTGATTCTGGAAACCAACAGCTGGTATCATTGATGATGGGACAGTCCAGCCCAGACATTAGTCTAAAATTTGTGAGAGTAACAAGTGCTACTGGCCAATCAGAAAAAGCTTTCTTTTTGAAACCACTTAAATTTGCAATAGTTAAACACATGGGAGTTCGTCAGTTTTTGTGTTTGCCCAATTCACCTAAGTCATTGTTGGGAAGAGATTTATTAGAGAATTTTGGAGCTGTAATAGAATTTAAACAAGGAAAAGTAGAATTTAGAGAAAACTAATTGATAGCAGCCTTAGGTTTAGCAGCTATTGAGAATAAAAATACATAGCAACCAAAATTTAGAGCAGTTACTAGACCAGGTATATCCGGGAGTTTGGGCAACAGAAATCCTGGGAAGATCAAAGCAAGCTGAACCCATAGAGATAAAACTGTGGAAAGGGACTAAACCAGTATCTAGTAGGAAATATTCTCTTAGATTGGAGGATAAAAAAAAAAGGAATTGAGCCAATAATAGACAAGTTTTCATAATTAGGACTTTTGACAGAATGTGAATCTGAATATAACACTCCAATTTTGCCAGTGAAGTAACCTAATGGGACCTACCAATTAGTTCAGGACTTGAGGGCCATAAACAAAATCACAGAGAGCCTACACCCAGTAGTAGCTAAC
>NW_008690594.1:1270-1605 GCF_000695815.1 Acanthisitta chloris | reverse complement strand
CCTGGGGAAGGAGTATTGCTGCAACATGTGGATGACCTACTGATAGCGACAGAGACTGAAGAGGAATGCATGCAGTGGACAGTGAGTCTTTTAAACTTCCTGGGACTCCGTGGGTACCGAGTCTCTCGAGAAAAGGCTCAATTGGTGCAGAAACAAGTTTCAGGGGGATAGTGCTCTCTAGGGACTGCCTGGAAAGAAGCCACCTGCCAGACACCCAAACCCCGGAGTGCAAAGGAACTCCGGATATTTTTGGGAATGGCAGCAGGAACTTCAGCCCAGAAGGCGGAATTGATAGCTCTCATCAGACCTCTGGAATTGGCAAAAGGACAACCAAT
>NW_008690594.1:0-1058 GCF_000695815.1 Acanthisitta chloris | reverse complement strand
CTGAAATAGGAAATAGGAAGGCAGACTATGAAGCCAAACAGGCTGCAAAAGAAGGCAAACGAGTGCTAGTAGCAGTCTTAATACCAGAAAAGGTAGATAAACAGACAGGTACAATACCAGGAATCTGACTAGAAGTGGATACATGAGAAGATGGGAAATTATTAGAAAATGGGTAGGGACGGTTAAAAACTGGACAACTAGTAATACCTGAGAAATTAATGTGGCATTTTGTTAAGGCAGAACATGCAAAAACACGTTAGGGGTTAGATGCTCTGTACCAATATTCAAAAACAAGAGTAGCAGGGCCTAGATTATACACCATCATAAAGCAAGTTACTTCACAATGTGATGTATGCTTGCAAACAATCCAAATACAGAAACTAAGAGCAATTAGTAGAAGACAATTTCCAGGTGACGTGTGGCAAATTGATTTTTCTGAACTTCCAAGAAAAGGGGGCTTCTACATTTTGGTATTAACAGATACATTTTCTAGGTGGCCAGAAGCATTCCCGTGCAGAACAAACAAGACGAGAGAAGTTAACAAATTGACTGGCTGGCTTCCCAATTTACAGTGGTTAAAAGAATTATTTGTAAATTTGATGGTGATAACAGGATTGTTAATTTTTTATGTGTGTTCTTTTGTTGCTTTTTTTTGGTGTTGCATGCTATCAACTAAAAGGTATGAGGAATGGAAATTAAACAAGTTATAACTTGTAAGTTTGATTGTGACAATAGGATTGTTAATTTTTTTATGTGTGTTCTTTTATTGCTTTGTTTGGTGTTGCATAAGGTCAACTAATACATATGAGGAATGGAAATGAAACAAGTTACAACATGCCCTAGGAACAGGCATATATTTTCAGAAAACCTTGAAAAGAAACACATATTTGAAAGTAAAAGAATTTACTTAGTAAATAGAAAGGGGGAAAATTGATAACAGGAATTGAATAGTTAAAGCTGAGAGTAGGATAGGGAACAGTCAAGTAGAGAGCACCTGAATAAACAGAAGGTAAAAGTTTAACTAATAAGGTATTGTTTTAGTTTATTAAGCATGAAAA
>NW_008690593.1:56992-63436 GCF_000695815.1 Acanthisitta chloris | reverse complement strand
TTTGTTGCAGTTTTTTGTGGTTTTTTTTGGGTTTGGGGTTTTTTGGTTCGTTGGTTTTTTAAGGATTAAACTAGTTAAGGGTAGAGACCAATAATTTTTTTTTTGTTGCAGTTTTTTGTGGTTTTTTTGGTTTGGGGTTTTTTGGTTCGTTGGGTTTTTAAGTTTTTGATTAAACTAAGTGGATTTCACAGCTATTTCCTTGTTTGCACAACTGGCTTTAGGTGCTCGGAGGGGCTGAGGCTGAGGCTGACAAAGAGGGTGAGTTCCTTGCAGACAGACTCCAGTACAGCTCTATTTCAGCACTGAGCTCAGGCTTTCATTTGAGCATGCCTGGTGAGCCTGCTCCTCACACATCCCTTTGCCACAGGAGGGATGATTTAGATGTCTCACCTTGGTGCACAAATTGCAGTGAATTTGCTCTCTTTGAGAGCACCAACACAGCAGAGGAGCTGCTTTGCTGTGTGTACTTGTCATAGTTTCCTGTGCACTCAGATATTTAAAAGCACTGTCTGTTGTACCTATGAAGGGCTGAAATTTGCCTAAATCAATGTAAATCAGGATTTCATTCTGTAGTCCTCTTGAGGGCACATCATTGGAGGAGAGCAAGTTTTTTAGCAACAAAAAAAAGGCAATGAGAACTTGCGGAACTGCTCAATAGCTGCACTGAACATCTTTCATCTTTGCTTTTGGCAACAGGAATTAATGCCATTGTGGAAAAAGGAGGTTGTGTCAGATGAGTTCCTCATCAATGGAATTCATAAACTGTTTATGCTTCAAATTTTGTTGAACAGCCTTTCACTTTTAAGTGCTTTTCTTTCTGTGTTAAAAAATTGGAAAGTTTCAAAGGCCATGCTCTTTTTTACTCTTTCAGGAAATGAAAGAAGGAAAAAAGCTCTCTGGCAGACACTGTTAATGATGCTAAATGTCTTTGCAAATGTAATCCTCATCTTAGTTTTGTTCTCATTTAATTGAATTAGGAAGGCATAACAAACCAAAAAGGTTACTTTCATGGCCTTAACTTTGCATAATAGCTAAGGTGGCATATGTGTTTCTCTTGTAATAATTTTCTGTGCATGTTACTTGTACTTCACAAAGGACAATTCTTCTAAATATGCATTGTAATTCATATTCATGCTCTTGCTTTGTGTCTTAATTTTAATCACTGTTAATTAAAATATATTTTCTTCGTGCTCCTTTTCTTAATCTTAACCTACTAATACTCCTAGAGGCTGTTAAACAACAGGAAGGGCCTTTTGAAAAATGTGTTTTGCAGCCATACAATGTCTCTAAAAATTGAGATTAATTGTTGGTTTGGCTGGTGCTGCACACCTGGTAAATGGGAAGAGATGCACAGTGTGCCTGGGAAATCCAGGGCTGTGTCAGCCTGAGGTTCAGGATTAGAGACAAACACATACCCTCCTGTCTGAGTCTCATGGGAAGAAGGCCAGTTGGAAGGAAGGTAGCTTAATTAAGGCATAACTTTTACAATTTAATTTGCACAGAACTATCTGGCAGAACTTCATACAGTGCAGATCATAATGCCTAAATGATTTTCATCAAGTAGAAGACCAGTGTTATTCCTCACATTCTGTTACTGGGATCACTGTGCACTTACAGGAATTTTAGGAATCTTGGCTTACAAGAGATTTCAGAGTCCAGCTCTGGTAAGCCATGGAACATCCACATTATTGCCCATCTAGAGGGGAGTCCTTTCTCAAAATAATTTCCCATTGTAGTCAAGCAGGGAACTGTGTAGAATGTGGAGCAGCTGTGCACATATTGGAACTTGCATCTTAACTCGACCTATAGACCAGATCCCAGCAATTATATAGGGAACTGTTTTTGTAGAACCACTAAACAGCAGAAGTCTTTATTCTCTGGTGGTTCAAATAGAACCTAGAGCAAACTAGGAGTGCTGTATCAGCTGTAGGATATCACTAGGTGAGAGTGATGAGGTCATTCCTGACCCACCTTTTCTCTAGACTGAACAAACCCAACTCCCTCAGCCCTTCCTCATGTGCTCTAGCCCTTTGCTGCCCTTGCTGCCCTTGGCTGGACTCACTCCAGTGCCTCAATGACCCTTTTACAGTGAGGGGCCCAAACCTAAACACAGCACCAAGCTGTGACCTCCCTAGTGCCGAGCACAGGGGAATGAGCACTGCCCTAGTCCTGCTGCCACATTATTCTTGATCCAGGCCAAGATGCCCTTGACCTTCTTGGCCACTTGTACACGCTGCTGGCTCCCACTGAGCTGCTGTCACCAGCACTGCCAAGTCCCTTTGTGACCAACACCTCTCTCCCCATTCCTCGGCCAGCCTGGAGGTGCCTGGGGCTGCTGTGTCCCAAGGGCAGGGCCAGCTAGAGCCTTATTGAACCTCATGCAGTTGTCCTCAACCTATTGATGAAGTTTGTCTAGGTCACTCTTCAGAGCTTTCCTACCCTCAAGCAGATCAATACTCCCACCCAGCTTAGTGTCCTCTGCAAATTTACTGAGGGTGCACTCAATGCCCATGGCCAGATAATCAATAAGAGTGTTAAACTCCTGGCTCATACTAGCAGTGTCAATTTTTCTTACACTTAAAAATGTCACTTAAGTCTTTTTTCCACAAGCCTATCAAATGCCTTTTATGAATTCTCTTTTTCCCCTTTCTGAACTAGCTGTTGTATTTCTAAGTGTTGGCTTGCTCGAAGCTCTGCTGGAAGTTACATCCTGGAGGTGTGCTAGAGGGTACACCTAAAGCTTTCCATTCTGACAAGAAAATGCTACTGATCATACACACTGTTTTACCTTAGCCTAGTAAAAAAAATTCTCATTCTTTCTAGATCAAGCTCTGCTGACTGTTTGGTTAATCCTAAAATTTCAAGAAGCATTTATAAATGTGGATCAAATACATACCTAGGAAACTGATCCTTTCAAAACTGAGAAATCCAGATAGGACTTGAATAGAAACTGGACTATTGAGCACCTTTCTATATTTTTACATAGAAACATGCATGCACATAGATATTTAAGAGTACTAAGGTCACAGGGATTGATATGTGCTTACAGGAATTTGTGCTGGATAGATTCAACTTGGATCAAATACTCCTTTTTTCATTCTAAATGTCACTGGACATTGAATGACAGTTTTGTGGCTAACCAAATATACAATTTGCTTATATTCCATTCCTTATTTAGAATCAATTTAGATAATTTTTAAATTAAGACGGTTGCTTCTTTTTCCTCTTATTTTTAAACCATATGCATCATAAATATATCTAGTGGTGGTAATAAAACCTTCTTGAAGAGTGCTAAAAGTACTCAGAGCATGGCTTTTGCTTTGCTTTTTTTGCTTTCCCATTCCTCCCAGCCTTTATTTTTTTCACTCTGTAGCATTAATCTTTGCTTGCAACAGCCTTTCTTAGGGTCCTTTACAGATTATCACAATCTGAATTCTGAAATAAAAGTTACAGTGATTTGTATGTGGTAGGGGAGGAAGGAATTATCCTGGATGTTCTCACAAAAGTGAGTTGCAGTAATTGAAGATGTTCACATTATTGGAAAATTCTTTCTGAGTCTGAATGTAAGAAAGCAAAACTGTCCCATATTAATGGCCCAGGTGGATGCAGAGATTAAACCCTTTGATTTAAACAGAAGCAAAACTGACTTCGAAGGTAAAGCTGTATAACAGAGCTTGGAGAAGATGCAGATCCATTTCCATCACTTACTGCATATGTCAAAAAGGAACAGAAAAATGATACTAAAACTTCCATGTCTGTAGAGTTGGTTTGTTGTTTAGTTGTCTTTTGTTTTTAACTTGTTTCTGGAACTGTTCGTTAACTTCTGTAAGAAAGAATTTATCATTAGCAGTTGTGTGTCTATTTAGAAATGTGCAGGAAAACAGGAGCAATTTTGGGAAAGACCTGCTAGTTGTATGAAAGGAATGAAGAACTAACTAGTCATATTGGGGAAGATAAAAAGATCTTGGCTTATTTAGTGTAGCTAAATAAATGTTGGGAGGGGAAATGACTGCTGTTTCTGAAAATCTGTAGGCAGTAAACATTGCAGAAGGATAATTTTAAATTAAAAATAATAATTCTATGAGATCAAATTAAACAGAAATACAGTTAGACTGCAAATTAGAATGTGCTTCCATTGCTGTTAGAGGAATGAAATTCTGGAATAACTTTCTATGTTATTTTAAAAAATCAAATTTAACATTCCCACTGTATTTATATTTCGCTTCTTTGGAAATGAAAATTTTAGGTATGAAGACATTTTATGACTCACATAAGTTTGTGCTTTTTTCTAGTCTGCCAACTAACACAATTCCAATGGCTCCAAACCAAAGCCAGAAGCCCTGCATGTTGATTCCTCATCAGGGGAGCTTTGTGACAGTATCCAAACAGGAATGTAAATGACTGCAAAGATGAGAAAAGGGCTTTATGCTCTATCTTTAACATTAATCAAGGAAATACACTTTATAGATTAGATAATCAAGATGTTGCATTAGCTTTTTCATCTAACCCCAGAAATTTTAAGTTTTTTTCCTTTGAGCTTTACATTCTTTTGTAAATCAAGAAAATGGAGGGGGTTTGTGGGCATGGGAGGGTTTTTTGGTTTGTTTTAGGGTTTTTTTTGGAGAAAGTTGGATTCTAATGTTTATCCTCCATGGATTCTTTATCCATAAATTATGAGTTTCTTTATTAGATTGGCACCATGATGGTCTGTCAATATTACAATTTGTTGGAAAGCCAGGGACTTGACCTAATTAATGTATTCAAGTACATGAATAAGAAGTGCCAAGATGATGAAGCCAGACTCTTCTCACTTGTGGAAGCCAATAAAACAAGAGGCAACAGCAAAAACAGATGCCCAGGAAGTTCCACCTGTACAGGAGGAAGATCTTCTTTCCTGTGCAGTGACTAAGTACTGGACCAGATTGCCCAGAGAGATTGTGGAGTCTCCTCACTGAAGATATTCCAGAACAATCTGGACACAATCCTGTGCCATGTGCTCTAGGATAACCCTGCTTGAAAACAAAACAAGAGGCAACAGCAAAAACAGATGCCCAGGAAGTTCCACCTGTACAGGAGGAAGATCTTCTTTCCTGTGCAGTGACTAAGTACTGGACCAGATTGCCCAGAGAGATTGTGGAGTCTCCTCACTGAAGATATTCCAGAACAATCTGGACACAATCCTGTGCCATGTGCTCTAGGATAACCCTGCTTGACCAGGGAGGTGGGACCACAGCAAAAACAGATGCCCAGGAAGTTCCACCTGTACAGGAGGAAGATCTTCTTTCCTGTGCAGTGACTAAGTACTGGACCAGATTGCCCAGAGAGATTGTGGAGTCTCCTCACTGAAGATATTCCAGAACAATCTGGACACAATCCTGTGCCATGTGCTCTAGGATAACCCTGCTTGACCAGGGAGGTGGGACCAGACTGTGGTCCCTTCCAACCTGACCCATTCTGTGATTCTGTATCAGAGCATAGTTACCATCTAACAACCAGAGTAGGAAGATGAGCAGTAAAAGCTAATAGGAAAAAATAATGCACCGTATTAATTCTTCATTAATCACCATGGTGATCATTCAACTCATCCCTGATGGAAGAACCTTACACCTGTGACTCCCAGGAGATGGCACCTGTAATAGTACATCTCCCAGCCAAGTAGCAGTGTTGCATGGACAAACAGGACCAGATGGTAGCACTGCCATATTTGCAAGTACATATAGTGGTGCTCTTGCCAATAGACATGGAATTTTCACATTCACATGTGTAGGAAGGCACAGGCTGTTGTTTCCATGGGAGATTTAAGCTGTCCCAAAATCTGTTGGAAGCATAATAGGCTTGGGTGCAAGCAGGAGACAATTTCTTCAGGCAGGTGAATGATGAGCTGAGCACAAGAGATATTCTGCTGAATCTCCTCCACAAAAACAAGGAAGAACTGGTCAAAGACATAAAGTGCAGAGGCATCCTTCCCTGCAGGAACCACCAGACTGGAGCTTCAAATCCTGTGAGATAAAAGTCAGAGTAAGATCACAAGCTTGGATTCTAGGAAAGCAAATTTTGGCTTACTCAGGAATCTTCTTGGCAGGCTTAATGGAAGGCTGACCTGGAAGGTCAAAGGGACACAGGACAGCTGGTTGGTATTCAAAGACAAGCTCCTTAGAACACAAGACCAGCCTATTGCAATGTTTAGAAAGTCAAGTAAGCATGGCAGAAGGCCAACATGGATAAGTGAGGAGCTCAGACTACAGGAGAAGGCACAGGAAAAGAGGGAACAGTGATAGGCTGACCTGGAGGAACACAAGAGACATTGCCTCAGCATGCAGGGGTAGAATTAGGAAATTCAAAGCTCAGCTGAAGCTGAAAAAAGAGGCTGTGAATGCAACCATAATGTCTTTGAAGTGCATTGACAGCAATAGGAAAATGCTGAGAAAAACATGAGTCAGTTGC
>NW_008690593.1:1770-56979 GCF_000695815.1 Acanthisitta chloris | reverse complement strand
GGAGGTTGGACTGGGTGGCCTTTGGGGATATTTTCTGGCCTACATGATTTGGGGTGAAGTCCTAGCCAACACCTCATGCTGCTGGGCTCCTTGTCAGTGGAGACAGCAGTGTAAGCACAGGGGCTCTATGGGTGGGAGCTTTTAACAGCAATTTGAAACTAACTCTTGCAGCAAGCCGAGCAAATGAGTTACCTTAGGTCTAAATATGTAAAGGGTGTGTAAAAATGTGATTGATAAGGTTAAATACCTTGTTGTAGAGATACCATTGTCAAGGTCATATACCAAAAAGGAGATGTTCAGTGCTTTTTGAGCCAGTGAAAAGAAATTTGTCCAATAATCTGACACTGAATCTCCAGCATGTAGGGACGTGTTCTGGATTTTTCCTCAGAGCTCTTCACCTTCAGCAGCCCAGAGAAGGTCTCATTTACTAGATTGACCTTTTAAATTGTTATTTATGCCATAAAAGAATACATTAGGGTCTGAGTTTTGCTTCCCCCTCCACCACCACCCCCTGCCTTTTACTGCAATTTGAACCTGTGCAAACTGAAATGATTTCTTTTTATAGTTAGAAAAATCTCAGCTCTTATACCAAAGATCACAGAAGTCAATAGAAATCTTTAATGAGCTCCAGTGGAGTAGGCCCTAAATGACTGTCTCATATGAAGAACAGAGAATGTTATTGTGCCTAGTAAAACTAATTTATTCATTTCAGATGCCTATCTTAGCAGGTTTTTAGGATTTCCTTGTTACTGATTTTTGGGCCTTGTTGATATTTTGTCCTGGTTGGACCTTTCTAAAGAAATGGCTCCACACAACTGGCTTTTCCCTGGAAAGCATTGTTATTTTTCTTGCCCCCAGAAAAAAAAGCAATATGTCTGTAGAAAATATCAGCACAACTTTCTTTCACATCTGTCAGTTCTGTTTCATTACTCCCGGGATAATGTATCAGTCAGGAGCAAGTTCTCTCCCTGTTCTGCTATTCAACATTTATAAAATCAGAACATTAAACAACTCCAGTGTTATCCAACAGCCTCGTTTACTTTGGACCTCTCCATTTCAGAGGATTTTCTGTTTGTTCTGGGCTTATTTGCACAGCCCAGAAGAGAGAATTGATTCTAGATTTATGATGCCTGCTCATGTATTCCATGACTGCAATATTGGGAATTTCCTTTGGGCAGACCTGTAATTGTTGTAGTAAATGTTTGCACGTTAGTTATATGTTGTTATATTTTATAAGGTAGTTATTAGTGAAACAACAAAAGGTCACACACAATTTTGCAGATGATGGGGAAAATAATAAGGAGATTCTCTGCAAGACAAAAGAATTGGTCTCATCTAAATTAAATGAGCTTTTTTGTGCTGTTGACAGCTGAAACACAACAGGGTCAGGCATCTTGTCCATGGAAAACAAACCCTTTTACTTGGAATTTGTAGGCTGCAGCATCTGTCAGGTGGTTCTGGTGAAGGCATCTTCTCTTCCTGAGAATTCAAACATGGCAATTACAAAGGTATTTTTTAATTTTATTTTTAAATGATGCTGTTGGGAATTACTTACTGCTTTTAGCCATCTAAATTGTAGGTTCATTATTGCAATTAGATGTGCAGCACAGGGAATTTTGCACAAGTCTCTGTCTGCACTTTCGGGCTGTTGCACCTCAGCTCTGTTGAAAGGAGAATGCTGCGAAGAGACTCTTTGAACCTCTGACTCAGTGTCTTGCTAAATATTGTCCTAGAAACAGTAAACAGACAGAATTAAGTGCATCATTTAGCCAAAGGGCTCCAGAACATACTATTTTTACATCCTGTTCTAGTTCTGTGCCCTTGCTGTGGCTGTAAAGTGCCATCCACAAGTGATTCCTCTGAAAAGCTTGGAAATTTGGAGTCCTTTAAATCAGAGACAATCCTACTATCTGCTTGAACAGTACTCACACCAATCATTAGTGGTGGTAGAAGAGGATAGTATTTAAATGGATTTAATTTGAGGCTTTTTTTTCCTTGTAGAAGACAGAAAGAAACAGCTCTTCCCAGTGATGTAAAATGGGGTTTGGTGTAAAATGCTGCAGTCTGCCTCTGAAAAGTGTTGTAAAACTGTTCAATGATAAATTCCCATCTGTTCTGCTGAAAAAGCACAATATTTGTATTAGCTGCCATTAAAAGTTTTATTGCATCAACGAATTTGAAAAGTTTTATTCACTTAAAAATTGCTATGGCAATTTACCTTCCTAAGCTATTTACCAGTTGTCCAATCCTTCAGGACTTCTCTCCTGTTTTGCTCCTCACAGACCCTAATACTTAGCTGAATGTGCATGAATCCCTACTGATCAGACCTGTCTGCCTTTCCAGATGTTTCCAAAAACTAATTGTGAACTGGGGTTTAATTTTGTTATGAGAAAAATTGGTTGTTGACTCTGGATCTTAGTTGCTTTTGAATAATGCCCTGTGCCCCTGTGGGAAGTGAGTTGGAAGTGTGTAGGTTAGAGACAAGGTTCTCAAAACATTTCTATGCATCATATTCTGTGTTCCTTTCATAGAACAGCCTGATGGAAGGAGCATCTTGTGCACTCATGGATACTAACATTTCTGTAGAAAGGGGTTTGCGTGGAGTGATATATTCTGGTAAATTCAGAGGAACTAGACTGCTGGAGAGCAGCTCTGTGGAGAAGACCCTGGGGGTCTTGGTTGGCAACAAGCTGTGCCTGAGCCAGCAGTGTGCCCTGGGGCCCAGGAGGCCAATGGTGTCCTGGGGTGAGTTAGGAAGAGCATTGCCAGCAGGTCAGGGAGGTGATCCTGACCCTCTGCTCAGCCCTGGTGAGGCACATCTGGAGTGCTGTGCCCAGTTCTGGGCTCCTCAGGACAAGAGGGACATGGAGCTTTTGGTGCAGGTCCAGTGGAGGCTATGGAGATGCTGACTGGAACATAACATCTCTCTCATAAGGAGTTGTGGCGCTTCAGCCTCAAGAAGAGACAACTGTGAGGGACCTCAATGATGTATGCAAGTATCTAAAGAGGATGCCAAGAGGATGGATCAGACTCTGCTCAGTGCTGCAAACCAATCAAACAAGAGGCAATGGGCAGAAACTGATGCCCAGAAAGTTCCATCTGAACAGAAGCAAGAACTTCCTTCCTGTGCAGTGACTGAGCACTGAACAGATTGCCCACAGAGGTTGTAGAGTCTCCTCACTGGAGATGTTCCAGAACCATCTGGACACAACCCTGTGCTATGTGCTCTGGGCTGGCCCTGCTTGAGCAGGGAGGTGGGACCAGTGACCCACTGTGGTCCTTTCCAGCCCTACCCATTCTGGTATAGGGGCAGAACCAAGACAGAGGAGCTATACTGACCTAAATGCCACAGTGAAAAATCACACCACTGCCAAATTAAGATTCCAGGAGGTGTATGAACTATGCCACAATTCTCTTGATCAAATTTCTTTCTGTAGGCACAGATGACTAAACATTATGCAGAAAATTACAGTCTGAACAAAGCTGAAGATTGTAGGCATTTTCAAATTGGATACCTTGGTAATTCTGCTGAATCACAATGAAATAATATATTTTCTGGTGATATGACTAAAACCAATGACTGTGTAGGCTTCACAAGTCATTAGATCCTAATAATGAGTTAGATGTTTAGCAAAATGATATTTAAACTTGAAAGCATGTGGGAATTTTTACTATAGATGCCTTACTTTCCCAACAAACTTAAGAATGTTTAAGAAGTCTGCTTATGAGAGTGATGAATTTGTCCTGGAAACATGGAAATGTCTATTTCAGGAGTTATTTTCTTCATACAATGACAATTTTTAATGTGCTCCTTTTTTGTTTCCCTTGGAGCACATTGTAACTCATATTTGTCCAGCTTAAAAAGGCAGCTCAGCATAAAAAGGATATCTATATTCCCCCTTTTGAAGCTGCCTAAAAAGAAAGCCTGAAGCAGTCATCAAATGAAAAGATGCATGAATTTTAATCCACTACAAAAGTACACCTTCAAACTTGAAGTGATAATTTATTTTTACTCAGAGGTCCAGCCAAGCATAGCAAATGATGGGAGGAAATGTTAAGATAAAGCTTCTGGAAGCTCTTCCCTGTAAATATGTGCTCATTCCTTTCTTATGTAGTTATTTCTGGGCCAGTAATATGGCAAGTAATATGGCTTACAGATAATTGTGATGATAGTGGCATAAACAAAGGTCTTTTTATGAGCTGCAGGAGGAGAAATTTTATTTCATTGAAGCCACTGTAATGTCTTAGACTGCCTAAGCATTAGGATATGTGTACAGGCTCTCAGCATGTCTGCATAGCCTAAATAAACATCAACGTCCTTAACAAAGCAAAACCAAAACTAATACCTCTTAGTTTCCAAGAACACCTCTTTGTTTGAAATTTAGGTTTGGGAGCATAGACTGAAAATCAAAGATGTTTGACAATGAAGGTTAAAATGTTGCTTTGGGGTGTTTTGACTCTTTTATTTGCCTCTTTCACACAGAATGGAACCTTCAGATGGGACTTGGAAACTAGCCTAAATTCAGATATATATCATATAATGCAAAGAGTTTATCAACTAAACTATGAAAGAAGTGCACTTAGACTATTTCTTGTCCCCAGACTGAGGCATTTTCCTGTCAGATCATTCATTATCAACAAAGGAACAGCCTCTGACAATGAGGTCTTGGGCAGCTGTGGCACCAGACTGTGGTTGTTGTGGGTTTTTTAGACAGAGAAGAGCCAATGATAAGATGCTATTGCACCCAGCTAAGGGGATGCTCAAACCTGTGCTGGGAATGCAGTTGTGTAAATCAAGCCAAGTATTAAAGCATTTAAAACTTGTCAGTGGTCTTCAGCCTATGACATAAGCAGTCTTATCATGGATTGTCCTTGTCTAAGCAATGCCTCATGTTACACCTTTTGGAGAATCCAGGTCCTGGATTCTACCTTGGCTTCCTCTTCTGGCTTCCAAGAAGCTTCTCTTGGTGTAGGAGTTGTCATCCAAGACCTGTTCTGATTGACTTTTACAAGCACAAAACACCTTTGGGTTTCCATCTGAAGTGTTTTGATGCTTATTTTCAAGACTAGTTTTCATAATTCTTAGAAATGTACTGGGGTTTTGGTGGTTGAAATGGGAAGACCTCGTTGATTACCAAGAGTTTGTTTTATAGAGAAACTCTTGTAGAACATAGATTCGCACATGAAATTAGGGATGCCACATTTTGACAAGGGCATACCAACCCCAAACCAAATTTGTGTACTGTGGGCTTAGATGTGATGTGAGTTTGCCAGGGAAGTTTCTTAAAGGTGATATAAACAATTTTTTAAGTGGAATTTTAATTTTGTGCAGCTTAAAACTGAGGGCAAATCCAAATGTTTTCTGGGATATTTTTGCTCTTTGATCAAATTCAGAAGGACCCAGAGCATATCTAAAGTAGCAAAGATGCAAAAGAATTTGGTCTTGACTTATTTTGTGTAATAAGATATTATTTCATTTGCATTACTTGGATTTAAAAAAATTCAAATGCTTTTTAAACATCTGTAAATAGTGTTTTACATGTGACTGTATTGTTACTAAAAGCAGAATTTAGTGTTTCCAGTTGAGTATATTTATGCAGTACAAAGAAAATGTTGAAATGAAGACTCCAAAGACTGATGGATAACTGTGTCAAATCATATGTATTTTCTCTTGTTCATTGTAGTGTGATCTTATTCAAAGTTTATTGAGTCCAAAGGGTTAAATTACAGTTCTAAAACCTGAGAACTGTCTCACAAATCCCAAATCAGAGTTTGTTTACAATAAACCTCCAGTGCTTTTATTTCCTTTTTGCATCAGGATTGCTCCACACCTCAGAAGAGATTTGCCAGATACCAATAGGGAAAATATCCTGTTTATTTCTTATTTAATGTGAAAAATAAAAGCAGCAAGGCTACAGCTGAAACCTGAGGCTGCCCTGATGCTTGCATGAGAAGAAATCCCTGGATTTCAGCTGCTTTTGATACCAAAAAGAAGCATAAATGTTGACAAAGAGAAAACAATGTATTATTTAAGTAATCAAAGGGGACATAGAAACTCTGAAACGAAACAGTTGTACATGAAAAATTAAATCATTCTTCCAGTGTGTATTAGCTACTTGAGCTTGTTGGGGTTAGTCCTTCCTTGATGAAACCTTGGGAGATTTGGATTGCACATGGATCTTTCGGTGGAAACCTGAAGCAGTACAATGTGTTTATTTGTGGTGAGGATTATTTTAGCAATGATGAATAAAAGCCAACTGAGAAATCATGGTTAAGAAAGAGAAGGGTTTGCTAGGAGATCTCTATCTCTTGGGTTCTTCTTCTGCTGTGAACTTTCATCATCAGCAAGTCTGTTTGTTGTCTTTGTTTTCTTATCTGTGACATGGGAATAAGGCTCTAGAGGATCCACTTGCAAAATTTCTCACAGACCCTGTAATGATAGGGGCAGATTTTGAGGGGGTCAGGGCTCTTTACTCCCCATCTTTCCTCCTGGGAGTTAGAGGAGGAGGTCCTAAGTTTTTCATTGGATTTTGATCAGGGAAGACTTTTGAATATCTGGTTCAAATGTTGGGGGTGTGAGATCCTAAATGTTGACTGAGTGAAAAAATGTAAAGGTTTTCTGCTGCTCTATGGTTTGCTTTCAAAGGCAATCTGGTGAACATGAGTCTTCAAACAGTTTTAATAACATTCAGTACCAGAAGGTAAAAATGAAGTGTGTTCCCTGCCAAATAATTACGTTTTGTCTTTTTGCTTTTGGCTGGATGAAATAACCTCTCTGGAGCTGAGTACTTGTGAAACTCTGTAGTGGATGTTTTGCCATCGACAGGAGTCGACAGCTCTCATCATTGGGACTTTCAGTGAAATATAAACTTTGCTGTCACAGCTCCTTTGGCGATGGTCTTACTTTTTAATTAGATTTAACCAAGTTTCTAGGTGGCATCTTGAATTTTCAGGGCTTTATGGTTTGAGAAGAAGGGTTAGAAGTGCAGTAAAACTAATCAATTTTAACATCTTGTGCCAGAAATCTCTAACTTTTAACTGAAAGCAGAAAGTATTTCAGTTGGTTTTGGTCCAGAATGAATCATGCTCTCTACAGGAAATCAAAGCAGCTGATTTCTATTACAGATTATCATGAGTGCCACATGGCTTCTGTGGTATTGTCAGGTATGTTTCTTTAGTAAATGAGATTACTGTTACACAACACCAAAGCCTGGACAGCTAGGTGCTCCTAAAAACAGTTTTCAGATAATTTATGATCTCTTCCTGCTTGCAAATATTCAAATTAGCAAATGTATTTACTCATCCTGGTAGGTTTGGAAGGGCGTGGAATTCTGGCCTGATTTTTTTCGTTCATGCACAGTTTTATGCATTTCACGAGAACATAAAGCCAATACTTCTGTACTTGGTCGTTCATGCACAGTTTTATGCATTTCATGAGAACATAAAGCCAATAATTCTGTACTTGCTTCATAGCTAATTAAGTAGAATGACTACTTCTGAAAAAAGTGATGATTCCATACTAAAGTGGGGTTTTTGGAGAACCCATTTCTGTAGTCCTTCAAGATGCCAAGCCATCTTCTGAACAAAGAAATTCCCTAATAAATCCTATATTTGTATGAAAAATAAGAGAATATTGAGCAGAGGTTTGGTTACCCACATTATTTACTGATCAGAGATTCCAAGTATTTTAGAAACTGTGTAGAGTTAGAGGTTTTAGGCTTTATTCAGATGACAAATGCCTTTGAAGCAAATTAAGTATGTTCTTTATAGTTCTGGTATTGGGGGACAGAACCTCTTTTTATGGCTCTTTTTCTACATATAGAAAATCTTAGTGTGCATAATAGCAGACAGTAGCTCCCAAGCAGGCCTGCTGCCTGAGTACTGCACTCACTGTTATCAGCCCTACCATGAGCATTAGCAATCAGGGGAAAAGAAAATCTGTGTTAAATGACGGAGCTACAAACACACACTGAGATGAATCTTCCTTAAAGCACCTATTTTAAGGTTGCTTGTCCATGGAAACTCTTCTGCTAATGAAAACAAATAAATGAGAGAATGATGTTTTTGCAACATGTTCTGTGCATTTTCTTTATGTAGAGGTAAGGGAATTGATGCCATGCCACAGCAAAACATATTTTGAAGCCCTTTAGCCCTCTGCCTGTTGATGGTTTTTAATTGAGTTGAGAACAGGAATGAGCAGGATAAAGTCTCATGTGAGAAATGTTTATAAAATTAAATTTATGTGGTTGAACCTTTGTAATACAACTTAAAATCATTTTCTTCTAGTGAAAATAGGATTTCCTTACCTTCTTCCACTGCTGTATCTCCTAAACAGATAGGTGAAAGGAAACTATTAAGCAATCATTCATAGCCTGGGCATATAATACATAGAATAGCCAGAGAGAGTTCATTCCTGTGCCTTAGGCAGATTGGAAATTGCTGCCTGTGGGGCAGGAAGGAGCTGGTGATGGAATGCTGCTTAAAAACCCAAGCCTGGTGTGTGCTCTGCCCTGCTCCACTCGGGTAGGTGAGGCTTCCTCTGAGTGTGCCACAGCCTTTGGTTGTAGCATCATTTGTAGTGGTACACAAGGTACACTTAGGAGAAGGTTTATGGGTTGTGTTTTGCAGGGCACTTAAATATCTTAAATTTTAGTTACTTCCTAAGAAGAGGCTACACTTAGGGGTTATGCAAGGCAGGTTTCTCTGCAAGGAGTGTGCAGGTTGGGGTTGTACATGGCTGTTAATCTCACTGTGTCACATGCGCACTGTGCCAGAGGAAAGTCTGCACTTACAAACGCAGTATCTGAGGAAATATCCTGTGTGACTTGCTAGGAAACACACTATATTTCTCAGCCTTTAAAAAATATGAGAGTGGTTTCCTGGCTGAATTGCAGCCTTATTCCACTATGTGTTTGGAGAATTCACCTCCCACGGCCTGAGGTGTGAGTGTGAGTTATGATCAACACCAACGTTTGTAATGGCTGGTACTGACAGAGGAAGGAAGTTTTTCTGTTGACTCACAAACAGCAGTAGGCATTATGTGCTACTACAGCAACATTAGGATCCTGAAAAACCTCAACTCCCTCAATATCCCTATTGTCTGGCAAATAGGTAGACAATGCCCTCCATAGCTGTAGGCAAGTTCTCAGTAGTTCATCCTTTTCCTTTCTGAATTAACTAGCTCTTGTCTCAACATAGGTGTGTGGCCACCTCAGTACTTTTCTCTTTTGCTTTTGTCCCCAAACTATGTGTCTTAAACTTTGTGTCTTTCCATGGCATTCATGTGTTTGGTGTTGAGAAGAGATGACTTATAAAAAGTCCTGACACAATTTAGGGCTTGTTGAAAATGTCTTTTGGTATCTAATCAGGTGTGTGATGCTGAGAAGAACAAGCTCTGGTTTAGGGACAGGTTCAGAAGTGTTTCTGTAAGAATATAATATATGGGCCTTTCAAGTTAAATGGGAGATTGGTTCCTCATTCTATTAATTAATGGTGGCTTAAATCTTAAAACATTGTGTGTTACTCATTTCCCAATATAACATTTCCCTTCTTGTTAGCTAGACAGATAGGTGGGAAAAACATAGGACATAGGCAAGAAGGATTAAAAGTGACTATTGGGTTTATGGAGATGCTGCAGCTATGAATAGGTGTTTCAAAGTAGTCCCACTACTGTGAATTGTATATCATACAGGAGGAAAACAATGGAATGAAATACCAGTAGCAATAATGAAACAGTTATTATAGGCTCTAGGGCTGTAATCCTCTGCAAAGTTTCATCACTTTGCAACGAAGAAGAGGTTTGGACTGTGATTTTCTTTTCTAGTTGAGTTGGCGGCTTAAAAGGGTGGAAGAAATCCTGGTTTGCTACCTCTGAACCATGTCAGGGATAGTTAATGGAAGTACAGCATGGATTATCACATGCTGATTGTCCCAAAGGAACTGAAGCCTAGGATATCCACAGCACACTGAGAGCCATTGCAGACAGAAGCAGGAGAAAAGCAGGAAAACCCACCCCATGCCTGTGTGCTGCACTTGTAAAACACAGAGTCTGTGCTTGAAAGAGCAGTGACCTTACATGGTATTTCTTAAAGGCTCTGTGAGGTTCTCAACAAAGATGGACTCAGCCTAAAGAGAAGGAGGTGGCAATAAATAGCTAAAAGTAAAACCTTCATAGTCTCAGAAAGCTAACCATGTAGTGAATGCCTGTCAGTGACACTGATGTCAAGGGAAGGATTATAAAATATGGTAAAATGACTTAAGAGACAGAGTTAACAGTATTAGTGAAATTCATTTTAAATAAGCCAATGACTTAAACAACATAATTTTTATTGAAACTGTTTTAGACAAAAAGTGGCTATAAATAGTTGAAATTCTTTGGTTTATTAATATTGACATATTAACAGCAAAAGGGGTAGCTGTGTCACTATGTGGCTCTGCTCTGACCTATTTGCAGCTGGTTTGTGTTATGCAAAAGCCTGTGGATCAGTTAGAAATCTGATACAAAAAGGAGGACATTTCCATTAGTAAAATAGCAGAATATTCACCATCAAAACCTGAGAACTAACTACTCAAGTAACTGCATGTCCTGTATACTCTGCCTTAGAGTTAGGAGATGGCTGGAAGTTGATAAGAATATTATGTACTCTGCATTTTTCCTGAGTTACTAATAAAAGGGAATCAATACTTTCATTATTATTACTGTTGTTTTGCAACAACTTTCTGACAAACTTAGGACTCTTTTTTTTTTGAAAGTGATTGCTTTGTTGCATCCCCAATGAATTATTTAGCTCCTAGAGGGGCAGGGGATTTTCAGAGGCGCCTCAGCATTTCATGCTGATGTTCTTTGTTGATTCCCATGGCAGTCTGTTTGCTCTAAAGCAACTAATTTTCCTACTTATGAGATGTTTAATTATGAATTCCCCTGCGTTATAAAACACCCAAAATGTTGTGGTTAGTCCTCACCAGTGGGGAGGACCATATTCTCTTCTGGATCTAATTCTTTTTCCTTTTAATGCGAGCTGCTAAAGCTGCTTATCCAAGCAGCAATGCTTGTCAGACTGTGTGGGACTGTAGTGCTCCACCCCAGCACTGAGGTGTGGTGGGTTTGATGCTCAGATGAAAGAAATCAGCACCACGTTTGGTGACTTGCTCCTGTTGTAGGCTTGCTGCCATTAGAAGGTTCAATCCTCAGCCTGCTCTGAAGCTATAGCAGAATTTATGGGGTTTCAGTGGAAAACACTGGCATCTGAAGTCACAAAGGATCCTTTAATAAACTGTACCTGTAGTGTTGTTTGGCTGAATATAATGTTCCTCTAAGAACCACACTTTGAAAACCTGAAGTTTCCCACTTGTATGGCTGCTTTGTAGGACTGATCCTCTGCTCAGGCAGGAGGAGGAGAAACAACCCTTAATACTGTGGGTCCAGGTATTTAAAATAGTTATCCTAATGGAGCCTGAGCATATGAGTTAAGGGTGTAATTTGTTGGTGAATCTAGTTATATACTGCAAGGCTGAATAAGGATCACGGGAGAAACCCTTGGAAAAGTACAGTGTTATATTTTTTTTTTTCATTTATACTGCAAGGCTGAATAAGGATCACGGAGAAACCCTTGGAAAAGTACAGTGCTATATTTTTTTTTTCATTCTACAGAATCAAGAGTTCCTTAGGTGTGGAGGTGATTTATTAAGCTCTGTAACTCTCCTTTACCATTCAGGTACACAAAGTATATTATGTTCTGCATAATTATATTCTGATTATAGAAATATCTCAGCAGAAATAATAAAATAAATCAAGGAAAAGACAAAAGCAATGAGAGTTTAAAATAAACACAATACAAAAGATATATCTTATTGGTCCAGTGCTAGAATAGAGATTTTCAGCAGAAGAAAGACTGCTTATTCCACTAAGCCTTGTAGATAAGGCTTTTGGGTTTCTGTCATGTCATTTACCAGCTGTAACCAGCTCATCTGCCTGGCACTAGGGGTAAGAATACTCTCCTTACTCCTGGTTGAAACTTGAGCAGCAACTGTACTCCATGGCTGAAACTGTGCTGACGTTTTAAAACGGTATTTCTCATTCCTTATCAAGCCACCTGTACTCCATGGCTGAAACTGTGCTGAAGCTTTAAAACAGTATTTCTCATTCCTTATCAAGCCATGAGGGAACAACTTCTTTTAAATATTAGTTAAATGCAGGATAGTTTCATTTCTAGAGGAGCAGAGAATTCTTACTGCAGGAAGGTTGTAAAGAATTTGGTCTGAAATGATGTAATGGGGCAGTTGTGGAAATGATGTTGGAATGTAAGAGAAGAAGGTTTTGCAAGGCTGAGTCTTCTATTATTTCTAATAGGATTTCTTAGGATTAATGGATCAGTAAAAAATGAAAACTGACAGCTAGAATGCCTCTCTGTATCAAAAGCTGACAATTCTGCAGATCATAGTCTTGGAAATATCATTGGTCTGGAACTGGAAGTCTCTCACCTGTTCCTGCTGTTCAACGTTGAGCAAAAAGACTTCCAAAAGGAGCCAGGCAGGTGATCTTTTCACTTTCACAGACAAGGATAGGATGCACCCAATGAGTTTATTTTTGGAGTTGAAGGTGAATCCTTACTGAACCACAATTATGCTGCTAAATTTAGTAAGTGTGCACTAATAACACTGAGGTTGTCACAAAGATGAGAGTTGTGCTGGGTTTGCACAAATTCAGGTTATTCTGTGCAAGGAGCTGACTGTCTCACCTGAAGACAAAAGGAGGAGAGCAATGTTCAGCTCCTGTAATGATGTGGAAATAACATGCTTTCAATTAAACAAAGACAAAGACTTTTCTTGTGTTTTTAAGGGGAGAGACATGGAAGAAGGGTGGAGCACCAGTGGGGGGAATAAAGGAGAGGCAGAGTCAAAAACAGCAGGGCAGGACAATGTGACTGGCAAGGAAGGTGACAGATTTGAGGAAGTGTTTGTCTTGCTCCTGTTTGAAGCTGAATTGGTATGGCCTGTGTACTCTGGCCCAAAGGTAGTGCTTCCTGTGGCAGTGGTGTCTGGTTTGTTCCAGCACCATCACTCAGACCCTGACAAAGGCACGTTGTGTTTTAATAACAAATGCATGATTAATGTTCTTGTTTTGGTCATTAACTAATCACAGAAACATGCTGAAGTGGAGTGTTTTCACTGATTGTTATGGGGATTTGTGTACCTTTGTCTGAGGTCACTGGTAAAAGAGGAGATCAGTGCTTATGCCTTCAGCTCATCCAGCACCATCACTCAGACCCTGACAAAGGCACGTTGTGTTTTAATAACAAATGCATGATTAATGTTCTTGTTTTGGTCATTAACTAATCACAGAAACATGCTGAAGTGGAGTGTTTTCACTGATTGTTATGGGGATTTGTGTACCTTTGTCTGAGGTCACTGGTAAAAGAGGAGATCAGTGCTTATGCCTTCAGCTCACTGTCAGGGCTGAGGTCACTGGTAAAAGAGGAGATCAATGCTTATGCCTTCTGTCAGGGGTGTCCTGGGCTGTGTGTTTTGAACAAATCACCTTTTGGCTCAGTACAGTATTTTTGCACAGCAGACCTTTCTCCTTGATTAAAGTAACACTACTTTCATCCTTTTGAAGCTTCTATAGTTATTGTTTAGGTCAGAGGATATAAACATTGTATTACTGTCTCCAAATCAGCTGCAGTGTTATAGTTACAAACACCATGTCAACCTTAGCACCAGGAACAAAGTAGGCACATCAGCAAGGAGCTGGTTTTGCCCTGTGCTTATTTACCTTTGAAGGAAGCTAAATGACTTGCAAGTCCTTCATGTTCCTGGTACCCAACCCAACTGCAGACACATGTCAGTTCTGGAAGTGCACAACAGGACTGTCCATTCATAAAGGTCTAGGGCAGTTTACACGACTACATCCCAGATTGGTTTGGAATTGCTGCTGTGCATTTGGGTCCATTGTTATAGAGAGAATCAGAACACAGTGTGAAATTATAGGTTTTATTATTTTAGAGAATAGTTAAGTACTGGCTTTGATGGCTTTTGTGATGCTAACTACATTTAAAGCAGTTTTATTGTCCTGTATCTATAAGAAACATCTTTTTCACTCAAGCATTTTTAGAGGCTTTATTGACAATTAATTGAATTGTACTTTCTAAGTCTTAACTGAAACATAAGGTGATAAAAGTAGTTCTGTTATGAAAATACCTATTTAGATATAAACAGATGCATCTTCTTTGAAAGCTGAAAGCCCAAAACTAGTTATGACAATAAAATATCATAAATTTTAGATCACCTATTGAGAGGCTATGGCCTGGCCTCAGCTGGCTTTAAAAAGTGCAACATAAGAGATTTATAGAGGAAGGAAAAGAGTCAGAAAGTGAAATTTCAGGAACTGCTATTAAAGGAAGGGATTTAAGCCATTTGCAGATAGTGGCATATCCCTCTCAAGATTTGAAACCATGTGGTTAAAAGTAGTTTGTAACTGAGAAAATATTACTTCTAGTCCCTTCATTTGTACTCTGCTAAACCATTGCTGCTGGAGCCCACTGGAATGTTTCCAAATTTTGAGGCAATTCAAATGATCTTCCACTCCAAGGTGTAGGGGTTTTGTGCCTTCTCATTCTCCTTTAAATCAGGTTAATCCAAGACACCTACAGATAATACATAATTCTGCTTTGTTGATGAATTTATAGCCTCCCATGTTATAACTATTTTAAACTATAAATGAGATCATAGTTTTTTCTTTATCATTGGGAATGGCAGAATGCTTCTTCCTGGGAGAAAAGTCTGTGGTGCCTGCTGTGTCAGGTATTAATTGCCTCTGTATTTCAACCTGATGAAATAAACTACCTTTGGTTTATGATAATGTTGTATTGCATTAAACCTTCAAATATTTTACTTTTATTAATGTAAATACCATCAAAGTTATATACCATATGCAATCTCCATAGGAACTTGATTTGTGCCAAGCTGCACTATAGAAAAACCCCAGGCAACCCAAGAACTCAACCACACAAAAACACACCAAAAACCCTGTTAAAAAAAATAAAATAGCCCAAAGGAAAACAAACACAAAACCCCCAAAACACAATGTGGGATAGGTTAGTGTTGTCCAGATTTCATGTAGAGGTGAAATGAACTGTGAGAGCAAATTTTAATGGAACGCACTGGTCAGAGCCCACTGGTGTTGCCTTTGGAGTTAGGAGCAAGCTGGCCTGGTCCCAGTGCTGAAGTGCTGCTGGTGCAGCAGAGCCAGTTGCTGAAATATGAGTAATTTTCCATTCTTCTGCTTCTTGGTCGTGTTAGGCAAAACACATTATCATTTGTGAGTAATAATGTTAATTGCAAGCTGTATATAATTGGTGTGGTTCAAATATCTGCTGCTAATTGTCAGCTGCTATCAGAGTCTTGACTTTTCTGAACAGCCATAGAATTTGATTTTTAATTACTAAGTTACTTGCTGCCATAAATGCCCACAAGTGATTTAGGAAACACAGAATGCCGTACCAGCTTTTTGACAGGCTTTTTTTTCCCATGCAAGCCCTTCAGCATGCTGGGGAAAATAACTCCAGTAAAACCAAAGCAGCACTATCAAAATATGACAAACAGAGTTACAGTTACACTGCAGTTTCTCTAAAAAGGATTTCTTTATTCAGCCCAAAGCTTGCATTGAGAATGGGGTAGTGATGCCAAAACAAATTAATTAGGAAATACATGTTACTTGACTTTTAACTGGTTTCTCAGTCACAAGAAAACCAGTAGGTCTTAATCAGTGAAATACTCTCTTTGCAGGAAGGGTGGGGTTGTTTGTGATGTTTTTGTGGAGTTTTTTTGTTTTAATTAAATTTAACTGAATCTGTATTCAGCAAAGACAAGAGATTGTTGTCAGTAGCAGACTTAGGGTCACTGGTGGCAGAGTGGCCTGCAGCTTGCAATTTTAAGGGTACATAAAACACTGGCTGTGTTCCACAGTATGCATTGGTAAACTGCAGACTACAGTAAAACCTCCCTGTTGCAGCATAAATATGGCATGAAAGTTGATTAACCAGGTTTATGTCGTTATCCAAGCCTGCAATCCATCTGGGCTAAAATTATAAGAATGAAAACTGAGTTGTTCAGCAGCAAAACAACTGCAATCCATCTGGGCTAAAATTATAAAAATGAAAACTGAATTGTTCAGCAGCAAAACACTGAACCTAGATTAGAAAAAGCAAAGGTTTAGACATTCAAATCCCTAGCAAGATGACAAGTTGTTTATTCTATATGGTGCCTTGCTTAATTTTTTTTGTAATATAATTATAAATTGAGAATTGAGATAATGATCATTAAAGCAAGAGTGGTTTGCTATATCTGAGTGGACACATGTGAAATGTGGCAGAATCTTCACATGTTCTGGCCTTGTCCTGTGTGAGTCTGGAGAACTGCAGACTTACCAGCATTCACTTTGAAATTGGAATCATAGAATCATCAAGGTTGGAGGAGACCGCTAGGATCATCAAGTCCAACCATTAACCTGTCAATGCTGTAACCCCTAAACCCTAAACCATATCCTCCAGCACCAGATCCAGATGCCTCTTAAACACCTCCAGGGATGGTGACTCCACCACCTCCCTGGGCACTATCCCAGTGCCCCAACACCCTCACAGGGAAAACATTTTTCCTAACATCCAATCTGACTCTGCCCTGTCTCAGCGCAAGGCCGTTCCTTCTAGTCCTCTCCCTGCAGCCATGGCAGGAGAGACATCCCCCACCTTTCTCCAACCCTGCCAGGGAGCTGGAGAGAGCCATGAAGTCATCTCTGAGCCTCTTCTCCAAGCTAACCAAACCCAACGCCCTCAGCCCTTCCCCATGTGCTCTAGGTCTTTCCTGCCCTTGCTGCCCTTGGCTGGACTCACTCCAGTGCCTCAATGGCCTTTTGGCAGTGAGTGCCCAAACCTGAACACAGCACTGAGCTGTGACCCCCCCAGTCCAGGGGGATGATCACTGCCCTACTCCTGCTGCCACACTGGTCTTGATACAGGCCAACTTTCGGTCCCACGCCCTGCAGCCATGGCAGGAGAGACACCCCCCACCTTTCTCCAACCCTGCCAGGGAGCTGGAGAGAGCCATGAAGTCATCTCTGAGCCTCTTCTCCAAGCTAACCAAACCCAACGCCCTCAGCCCTTCCCCATGTGCTCTAGGTCTTTCCTGCCCTTGCTGCCCTTGGCTGGACTCACTCCAGTGCCTCAATGGCCTTTTGGCAGTGAGTGCCCAAACCTGAACACAGCACTGAGCTGTGACCCCCCCAGTCCAGGGGGATGATCACTGCCCTACTCCTGCTGCCACACTGGTCTTGATACAGGCCAAGATGGCCTTGGCCTTCATTGCCACCTGTGCACACTGTTGGCTCCTATTGAACCACTGCCACCAGCACTCCCAAGTCCCTTTGTAAGGAACAACTTCTCCCCCAGCCTGGAGCTGCATGGGGCTGTTGTCTCCCAAGTGCAGGATCAGCACTGAGCCTTATTAACCCTCATGCAGTTGTCCACGACCCACTGAAGGAGTCGGTCCAGGTCTCTGTAGAGCTTAAATAGACCTGGATCTCTGAGGCCTTTATTCTGCCATTGGTAATGTTCTCAAAAATATCACCTGTATATGAGTCAAGTTTGGAACTAACTTTTTCACTAGTGCTGACATGTTTGAAGTTGAACCTTGGTGTTCTAGGGGCTTTAGGGATCAATGTGATGGTAATTAAATATTTCAGATGTTGATGGTATTTATAATACGACTATTTTGGGAAAACAATGTTTGAAGATGAATTTATGATTCCAAATTCTGCTGTTGGAAAGGTGTGGATGTTGCTGAGGCAGCAGAAATGCCACCGTGAATGAATGGATTTGATGTGTTTATACATTACATAAGCATGAAATTAAAAGACTTGTCTTGCTGACATGGGGCCTTATTCATAGCAAAATGGGCTCAGTAGGAATCTTTGCAGTGGCTCAGAAGCAGTCCTGCTGCTTTGATTTATGTTTGCTGCATTCTGCTGCCTGTCGGTGCAGAGGTTTAGCACTAATCAATATGGTCAGAGCAGTGTGTGGCAGTGCAGCAGCTCAGGAGCTGCAGGAACCTGTCTCACGTGCCAGGTTCAGACACACATGTTGTGCATGTTATGTTGTGGGTAGCACTTCGTGTTCCTGAGCATTTAAGGCTCCATTTCTTTTCTTCCCAGTGCAAGACTCCTCTTTACTAAGTCTGTGTCTTGCATAACTCCTCTATCCAGGTTAAATCTGCAGCAAAATATCACTTCGTTTCTAAAGAAATATGATTTTCTGTTCCCAAAGGAATATGGCCTTAACTATTTTTGTACTTATCACCTGCTTCTTCCACCTTGTCCCCCTCTTTTTATTTCATTTAAATGCCATGGCTGCTTTTTTCAATCACTCTAGTATGATTAAACCTAAAATCTGAAGGGGAGCTCTGCTCACCATTGCTGTTATTGTAGCAGATCCACTCCATAGCCTTGCTTGGCACAAAAACCAAGGGAAATTGCCTGTGTCAAATGAGTATCTTATTTTTTCTGGAATTGTCAGAATCCTAATTCAGTATTAGTAGAATCTGCACTTACCTCTGTGTATTGCTGAACAACATGGTAAATAATGTGCTCTTGTTTTCTTTTAGGGCTCTGAAATTAAGCCTATTTATGTAAGATTTTAAAGTAATTCTAGGTGCAGAATTCTGCAACATGTGAAAACAGAATGTCTCCTAAACAGAGCTGACGGGGAAATAGAAGTTGAATTCAAGCAATGTGAGCCATTATCAGAATTTCAGTAGAAGAGGTGTTGGTCTGAAAGTATGTAAATGTCTGGGTTTATCCCTGCTTTTAGGGTAATATTATGAATACTTTTATTTAATCAATCCAACTGTATCCTGGGAAAGTGAAACACTAAGTACTTTTAAAAACAAAACAATTGTCCATGCCGCACTGCTCAGTTGATTGAGTCAAATACAAGATCTCACATGCTGCTAGAGATGGTGGTTCTAACAGGGAGGTCTAAGGTCAAGGTCAGGAGCTCTGCATGTTGAGACACAGTAACATTTTAAGATTTACTGGTATTAATTAGGGCTTGTAAACAAAAAATTACAACATGTACATAATTACTTCATTTTTGTTCTGCTAATTCATCGCTTTTAATAAATGTGTTAAAAGCAATACTGCTTTTAAGGCAGATTAAAATCAAACCTTGTATTTCTTGAGAAGAAACCAGGAGGTTTGTTTTCATCTCTTCCTTGAATTAATGCTGCTTTTCTCTTTGGAAGGAGGGCTGGTGTGAAAGAGATACTCTTACAACAAACAGGACTAGAGGATGTTTTGAGATTGCCTTGTAATTTTCAGGAGGAGTGAGAGGTAAAATTATATACCCTAGAGAGAAAACATTTACAGCAAGGAAATTCTGATTCAAGCCTTACCATGGAGGCAGCTGATAGCAGCTATTGTAGGCAGAATAATGCCATGTGACTGGAGCGATACACATTTTATTTCAGGAGCACTTAAGAAGCATATGCTAATGTTTTGTAAGGGAGAATGGTTTTAAAATGTCCTTTGAAATGAGAATCTATGCAATTGTTTCAAAAGAATGTGTGTTAGCAGCATTTCTTAATTTATATCTTGTCAAGGGCAAATGAGACAATAGTTGTCTGTGAAGTCGAGATACAGATGGCTGGAAAGAAACTCAAATAAACCAAGTGCTTTGGGTCTGACTCTCACTTGCCCCTGGAACTATGTTTTTCCTGTCTCCTCCCTTTGCTGACCTGGACTGCAGGTACCTCTCAGTGCACAGACCATTCCATCTGCATCAGTAAGGTTGTCACATACTAAGGGTGTAGCATTGATTTGCAGAATGAAAAGAAACATGGTTCAAGTTTGAGATTCAGAAGTATTTTGGTGTTTCTTTATGCAGGAGGAGCTTGTAAGAATTAGTCCTTTAAGATGCTAATTGTTCAAGAGGCAGAATTCAAATAGGAGGACAACATCTGTTGGTCCAATCCTGCTTTGCTTAGGAGATGTTTGGCCCTGCAAGTGCTGCTATTTGCAATGAAATTGTCCTTTTGAGGGTGGTCCCTTCTACAAATGAAGTTGTATCTCAAGATTACAACAAGAGTATGTAGGAGTGAAGTGGCAGAACTGCTGTGTTCCTGTTGTTTAAGCATATGAGAAAGTACCTTTAGGCTGTTGGGAACTATTGTTTCATTTCAGAGCATGGTTTGAAAAGTGGGGACCTAAGTTTGAGAAGGAACTATGAGTTTGTGAGCTGTCACATCAATATAATACTAAGAGGAGGGGAAACACCCAGTGTGGCTGTATTGGGTCATATAGTGAAGAAAACTATTTGCTGTGGTGCCCTGCTAGCAGAAAAAGGAATCAGGTCTTATCTAGGCTTTCTGTAGTATCTGTCAGTCATCTGATCATGGACATATGCAGAGAAATTGAATGTTCCTTAAAATATGTACCTTTAAATATATGACTTTCTTTTTTCCTAGTTGCTCAGTTCATAATCGGCATAAGGTGTTTGAAATCCAAAACCAAAGCCCAGGATCCCCAAACCCAAAACATCCACCAGATCCAACTTCAGAACAGTATGTTGGAAATAAAATTTGAAGTGAAATAAAGCCCTTGGGTTTTATTTCTTTCGTATTCCTTGGTTTCCATTGCTGTCTTTTGAAGGCACATTTTGGGATGCAGACAGGTTCAAGAGTTCAAATTGATAGTAAAATATCAGCAAAAATCAAAAATTAAAATAGCAATGAAAATAACCTGATTTGTTTTACTAGTGATGCTACTGTGGCACCTGGCATAGTTTTGTATTGTGGAATTATTGACAGATGGCCATTTCTTATGGTTCTTGTAAGCAGTAGGATGAACAAACCCAGAATTTACCAGTGATACTATATGGATTTCATGGGGAGTATTGCAGAGGGTGGAAGCTTAGAGCCTGGCTTCTCTGGAGAAACTTATCAGCAAATGTAACAGGAGATAGAGGGTGAGGAGGGAGGGAGAGGAGGGGAAAAGGACACAGTCCTTTTGTACTATTCAGTCACCCTTTTTATGCAGCAGCAGTTGATACCTGTGTGTACATATAGTACAAACCAGTCTCTATTTCAGCGAAGCTTTAGAAAATAGAAGTGGAGTTTCAATGGCCACATGGAGACTTGTCCATGAAGTCCAGCCAGCCAAAACCATGCGATGCTTCAAACACTGTTGTTTGATGTTTAATGCTGGACACCAAAATTGCTGGATTATTTGAGTTTTGCAAGCTTATCACAATGATTGCAGAGCTCCCAGTGATCTTTCCTCTTCAGTTATGACCAAGATCTTAATTGCAGTGCTGATGACGTGTTAGGTATTGTTACATAAACTTAACTCTTAGTCATCATTGTAGGCTTTCATCTAGTGATTGCTTTCCTTTCTCCTTCCGCTTCCCACATTTATACAGATCACAGGATAGAGATCTGTATGAAATTATACTTAGCACTTGTGCTCTTAACACCCTTTTCTGTCAAGGCTACTAGCATATTGATCATGACCCCCTTCTTTAATAGTGCTTATAATTGATTTCTCACAACTCTTAATGCCAGGCAGTGAGCTACAAGCCAGCTCTTTCTCATGGTCAGATTTTCATCAGTGTAAGATTTGAGTAGAACTAGAAGGGGTTTATGCTATGAAAGCCTTTATGAGTATTAAAACCAGAAAGAGTAAAATGTGATTATTTTAAATGACTCTACTGACAAAACATTGAGTAATGAATGCTGCTGTTTGTATTATTGTATTATCTCTAAATGCCAGGCTAGACTGACAAAGTAGACACCTTTCAGTCTGGCCCCTCTTTGGCATTTCGTATTACTTTATATTTTCCTTCCTCTTAATAAGGCCACTCTCATCACAGATCAGATGCTCTCTTCTCCCAAGAAGAGGACACACAAAAGAGAAATGAGAACATCAGAAAGACTGGGGCTTAACTATGCTGGGACTTCTCCCCGAGGGTTTCAAAGTGCTCTGACACCTTCTCACTGCTGGAGTGGTGGACCTTGGCAAGTTAATGCTCTTCAGCATTGGCATGGTCAGAGAGAAAGAAATACCTTTGGAATAGGAGCCTGAGGAGGAAGTGTCCCTTAGCCCTGTGAGCATTATTCAGCTGTGTATGGTACAAAGCAGTTGTGGTCTTGGCTTGCTTTGTTCTTGTTTCTTACATCTTGCAGGCAGCTGTATGCATAGTTTTTCTTCCACTGGAGATTAAAAGGCTTGCTGGAGCTGGAAGTTCCTCCAGCTTGGGTATTCCAGAGTCAGTGCTGGCAGTGTGAAGAAGTCTGTGGCAAATGAGTTAATAAATGAGGAATTAAACACTTGAAGAAAGATCAAAAATCATAGAGCAAATGCAAAGCAGCAGTAAAAACACAGAATTGTGATCTACTCTTTTGCCTCTTCACCTTCCCCCAGCCTCACTCCAGCTTACCAGCATTTCTTTACTTTTTGTTGCTTATTGCCTTTATTTTTAGTTATACCAGAGCTTAGCTAAATCTAGTTTTCTGCCTTGTTTAAGCTCTGCCTTCTGTAGTCTGTTCCTGATTGCTATTCCTTCCAGTTCTTCTCGATATTCCAATCCCACCTACCCACAGCAAGATCTACTTGACATGGTTATTTAAAGCAGACTCTCACTTGTAAACATATAAAATTTAATTGTTTTTCTTGTTTGCTATGCTGCCTTTGGAGTACTACTGCTGTCTAGCTTTTAAGCCTAATGCCACGGTGCATCTGACAACAGAAATGAGAAGGAACGGGATGAAATGTGAGGGTTTTGTTCAAAATATTATATGGATTTGTGAAACTTTGATGTGAAAGAGGTTTCTTCTATAATTTAAAGTCCTAGGAAATAGTCATATAATTCTGTTTTCCTGCTTTTTTTTTACAGAAGGTGAGTGTGGGGACTGCTCTGCAGCTTGGGGAACAAACTCAGAAATTATTCATTAAAAATTCATTGGCAGCAAGTGGAAGAATCAGAAAGCTGCTTTTTTCCACATTCACTTTCCCCACTCTCTGTTTTGAACAGAAACCATGTGAAAGGAGCAGAGCTGTCTGAACTGCTGACTTCAATGGGAGCTAAAGCAGAACCAGCACAGGTGTCCTGGAGGACTCTCTAGTTTATGACAAACAGGCCTTGAAGTTGATACTTATATTTCTATCTGCTCTTTATAGCTGGTTTGATTTGTGTTCTCAAACATGCCTCTCCCTTCACTTCTCTGTTTGCCCTTCCCAAAGGAGGTAGGTGCCGTGTTCCTGCACTGCTGTTCTGGTGCTTTGTGTGGCAGTGCCACACCAAGGCTCGGGAGGGGACAGAGCTGTCACCAGCCAGAGCCAGAGCTGCCCGTTGCAGCTTCAAAAGAGAGCAGTCTCTAGCCCATCTGTCAAGACAGGGATGTATTTAACACAGCATATGTAAGATCTCGGTAACCTCTGCTGTAATGATATGAAAAATTACCATGTCAATGAGCAGTTTGCTGTGTCAGATGACCAGTATTTGCAGCAGTCTGTTTGCTGCAATTCAAGCATATCCAAGGATCTGACAACTGTTACTGTGCAATGAATACTGATCCTTTCTAACTATCCAGTTGTTCATCAGTTTGCTTGTGTTTTTAATATATGAATATGCATAGCCATGAAGCAAAGGAGAAAAATCCCTATTCGGACCCGTTTCACACATGTACATCTATGGCATATGTGTGTATTTCCTGACAAAAGCATCACTTTTAGCCTGTTCTCATTTTCTCATACCTGTATTTTTACCCTGTCCTGTTTCAGTTGTGGAGAGTTGACGATAAAGTAAATCTAAGTGCAGCTGCAAACAAAGTTTGGGCAGAGCAGTTATCTGTCTCAGCCCTTGTGGGTTTGATTGTTGTGTTCTCAGCATGAGTGGATGAAAGATCTAATTGGGGCCTTTGCAGAAACCAACAACTTTATACCAGATCTTATAGAGAGTGATAAAAATTTCATTTTCAAGCACTTTAAGACTATACAAGAATTTGGGTATTGCACATCTGCGTTTTATTCTGTAATTTTTGTGGTTTGTTGTTGGTTTTGTTTTCTTTTTAAATCATTGTGGAAGTGTTGCTACTCTAAGGGGTTTGGGGAACTCTCATCTTTTTTTACGACTGCATGTAGCAGAAGGTACTAAAAGAGCCACTCTATATGAAGAGTCACAGCCTCAGTTACCTCTCTCTTTCCAGAAAGACCTGAACTTGCAGCCTGCCAGGAGGAAAATGTGCTTTATAGGGTTTTGTCTTATGGCACAATGATGATAAGATCAGGGGCTGATGGGACACACACACAATTAAAAGCTGATCCTCTCCCCTCATAGCTGTATGAGAGACAATAATGTGCAAGATTTTCACTTGCACTTCACTTAATGGATCAGTGTGATTTCAACTGCTTGAGTGCAGTGCCCCAAGGCTCTGTTGGGAGCATGACACGAGGTCTTCTCTCCCAGTGGTGAGGAAACAGTGCCTGAACCTGATCAATATTGCTCCCACCTAGACAGAGAACAGCATGAATCAAAACCATGGGAATGAAAGGCAGGGCAGTGTGTGGAGGGATGTGATGGGGATCTGACAGAGGGAACATGCACCCGATTTCTGCAGCTCCATTTATTTATATATGTAATTTTTTCAAATTTCTACCTTCAGCTTGGCTTGCTTCCTGGATATATCCCAAAAAATAACTAAAATGGCTTGTAGCTCTCCCAGTTAATATTTAGAAGTGCACTGAAATTACAGCATTTGGGGAATGGCAGGCTGAAGGGATCTGGTTTGGGATTAAATTGGAACCATTATAAACAGGTCCTCTTTTTACCCTCCTTTTGTCAGTTACTTATACCAAGCAAGCATTCTTTGAAAAGAATCTTTCATAAGAAAAGAATACAAATTCAAATTATAAGTGTACAAAACCTCAAACAAAAGTGTAGAGTCGTTAATTTTTACATGATGAACAAAGTGGTTGTTTCAGAACATGCAATTCCTTACCATGGTTCTCCACAGACCATGGTTACCTGTGGTGTACAGGCATTGCTTATTTAGAAATAAGAGCTAAGGATCAAGATTTAAATATTACTTTTTTCAAAAGTAGAGAATAATGCATACTGCTTTTTTTCTTCTTGGTATCTTTGCGTTTTTCCCCACTACCCAACAATAAAACTAGAGGATACATATACATGTTCAGCAGTGAAGGGAGAACAGAAAGATTTTGTCCCCCAGAGTTGTAAAATCAGATTTATATTTTTGATTCTGCTGTTGTTGAGAATTTGAATGTTTTTTGCCAAGTATCTGAAGAAATTTAATACTTAAGACATGGTAAATATATTTAATATATTTAACTTACACTTAGATATTAATCTCTCTATATTTAATGCATTCAGAGAAACACAGTCCACAATTGAATTTCCTGGTATGTTAAAGTATCTTTCAAATGTTAATTCCCAAGTTAAAATCAACTTTGTTGGTGCAAACGAGAGTAAATGTAGACCATTTCTCTGCCCTGAATTTGTTCTGGTTTGTTTTTAAATCACGAGAGTAAATGTAGACCATTTCTCTGTCCTGAATTTGTTCTGGTTTGTTGTTGTTATCTTAGTATCACCAAGATAATAGTTTTGTGTGAAAATTCAAGTTTTTAAGGCTCAGCTATGAGAAAAAAAGTCATAATTTAATGGGCTTGGAAATAATTTATTAGCACATACATCTCAAGGGCATCAGGAGGGCATTGAGGAGAAACAGTATAGGCTCTGCAGAGGACTGTGGTGTGGAGCTTTCTGGAATTTGCAGCGGGGTTCAGTGGCAAGTTGATTATTAGGATAAATTTGTGGAATCCTGAAAATGTTCAAGGCAGTGCACAATCTGAAACAAGAGTGGAATTTAGTCTGGGTCTTCTTGATAGTTCTTACTTCGAGCTAGTTTGTTCTGTGAAGCTGCAGATGAGAATAACAAGCTGCAAGAGGGAAGGACAAGCCTTCATCATGGTTACTGTGCCCTTAACTCAGACATGTCTGTATCTGAGACAGTTATATTGTAGGAGTTGTTTCTCTTTCTTGAGGAAAGGAGTATATTTTTTAAAATATGTATGAATATATATAAAAGGAGATTAAATGGAAGAGAACATAGTGATGCATGGTTGAAAAATAGCTTCTAGATAAGGTCTGTTGCTCCTAGTCCTAGTGACTTATTGGGATCACATTTTCATTTGCATTGTATGGAAAGGATGCCGTGGAGACAATTGTGGGATGGTTGTGCAAAAGGAAATCAGAGGCTGATAGCAGATGATGTGATGAATTTAAGCAGGAGGGTGTTACTGAAGGTCTATAAAGGTTGCAGAGTCAGGCTCTTTATTTGATCTTCGTATCAATTATAGTTGCCCCTGTTTAAAGGGCACGGTAATATTATTTTGATAGTTTGTTCAGTGCTTAATAAAATCTGTTTCTAATCCATTAGAATTGTGTCTGTTAAATAGAGTGAAGACTCTGATTTATCTTTATGAATTAGCTTTTCCTTTTCATTCTTGTTAATAACTCTGTCTGTGGCAGTTTGTTTCTATGGTAATGTTTGCAGTGCAGCTTTTTCTTTTATTTTGAGTAAAATTCTAGAATGCTTGTAGGGACAAACACTCTCAGAATCCCATATGAGACTTTTCTGCAGGAAGATCACAAGATTTGACTCCAGAGGATGAAATAATCAGAGCAGCGAAGCCATTGTCATACAGAAATATTGTTTGACAAAATTAACGAGAAGGTCAGATAAATTTACTCAGAGTGCTTGGAGAATAAATTGATCAAAGAATGGCTAAAAGGAGGACAATTTTTTCCTTCTTAATATAAACTCCTTGGAAATGCATATCCATCACCGATTCACAACAGGATTTTTTCTCCTGAACCCTAGGAGGTATGAATTGAATCACCAGTGTGACACAGGGTGCAGATTAGGCAGAGAGTAGCCAGGGAGCTGTGGAAAATTTTGAGGCTAAAATTGGTTTGGAGAACAATATTACTTTTGCTATTTAAAGCCTGTACAAACCCTCTGAGGACAAGTTCCAGGGAAGGTGGGGGAACAAGTGCCTCTGCAGCCAGAGCAGGATGTTTCTATAGACATAAGAGATTATTTATGATGTATTTTGTGAATTTCCAGCTACATACAGGATGGAAAATCATTGCTTTATAGAGAATTAAAGAACAGTAAGAACCTCCAAATGGTCAAGGTAACCAGCCTTTCCCCACTGCCATGCCTTTGGGGGCAGTTTAATCTCTACACTCTACAGCCAGTTTTGTTCAGCCCCTGACAATTCTCTACATTAATGATTCAATATTTGAAAGTCTTTTCCTTGGAGCACCTGGTGCACCTGTCAGAAGGGCTTAGCTTGTATATAAGGAGTTGTATATACACATATAGTTTTTCAGGCCATGTATATAATTCTATTATATAGACACGAAAGCTTTAAGTAGGGATCTTTACACCTTTGTTTTCTTTTTCCCAAGCATGTCAGGGAAGTTTTTATCCTGATGGTGCTGTGGGATGTGACACTTGAGAGAAACAGATTCCTTTTTAGAGGGAGCTGTGGTGGAGGAGGTAACCACACTAAAAATGGGGTTTGCTGATAGAAATGTAGCTCCAGTGTTAAATTATGGAACAGATAGCATGACTTGATAATAAATACATCTTAGTAGCTGTGCTTCTGGGGATTTTACAAATGCTGATCGTTGGTTTCATGAGAGAACACAAATAAGAGACTTATGAGCTTCCACTGGCTCATTTTCATTAGCACAGAGTTTGTGTTACACAGCAAACTCAGGAGCTGAAATATGGGACACCGGGAAGAGTCCCATTTGCACTCTGTAGACACTCTAAAGCTATGCCTAATGTTCTTATAAATTGTGGCTGCTCTTGTGAAACCCTTTAATGCAGCCAGAAAACTTTGTGTGACTTGTCACTAATATTCAGAGGATGAGGTTGTGTGAAAGGAAAAAAGCTTCTTAGTGCAGACTAGTACATGGACTTGATTTTGCAAATGGCCCTTATGGACAAGAACACTTGTAGTTCATGTTCATCAACATTCTTGGCACTACTTTTCTAAGTTAGGAAGATTATTGCTCTTTTCCCAGGAAGAATTTTGGGATATGTGTGAAGATTAAACCTATATACATGGGAGAGTTGATGTTTTCATTTGTCTTGGTTTGGTTGTTTGGTTTGGTTTTTTTGCTTGGACCACAGGCTAAGAGAAAATGAAAAATAATTATTCTGGCAAATTTTCTCAATATTTGTTTTACAATTCTCTTCATTCAGTAGAGGATTGCAGGAATTTACTTAGTGCTCAATGTTTCTGTAGAAAGGGTTAACATTAAAAGGCATAAAGATAATCAGTAGTACTCACACCATCCTGTCAGCAGCTAATTCAGAGAATACTACATAGCTGGAAAACAAGATCTCTGATAAGCTCTAAATTGTTTTTATTCTACATCAAGATAAAATAAGCCTTTAATTTTATTTATCTATCAGTGAAAAGACAGATAGTAAAAGCCACAGAAAGTCAATAAGCCCTGATTGAGGCTTCAAATATTAGACATGCTGATTGTAATTCCTGCCAGGAATTGTGGTCATATGCAAACCCAACTGCTGGGTCACAGGTTGGTTTGGGCTCGATTTTTGACTGGAAATTCTCTTTAAGCCTGAGGAATTTCATAGCCAGAAGTGTCCAGAACTACATTTCTATGAGCTCTTTTCCAAATAGTTTTTTTAAAGCATTTTTCTTCTTATGGAAAATGGTTTATCAGAAATTTCCTGAGCAATTCCATTTAATGAGACTTCTTAAAGGTCACAGAGTGAGGGAGGGATGGGTTCCCAGTTATCTGGGAACTAACTGGTCAATTGTCTTTATTACTGTACATCAGAGACTAATGAAATCCAGTCTAAAATGCCAAAGATGCATTTTAGGGGATGAGTAAATAAAACCAGTCTATGTAGGAGTTAAGAATTTGTGTGTTAAAATCCAGAGTTGTGAACATTGGAGGTTCTTCAAATGTAACGTGCTTTAGCAGCTCAAACTTTATGTTAACCTACACACTGAATGCCAGATACAAGAATAGTTTATTTTTACTTACTCATAACTGTATTTGCTTTTGGGTTGGGTTTTTTTTTGAAACCAAAGCAAACCCAACAGCAACAAAAAACCGCCTTGGAAGTAACATCATTAGAAAATGAAACAATGCTGCTGATGTGATAGTAAAGCTTGTTCAGGTGAACATGAAAGAAGAAAAACTGCCTTTAAGGCATTTTAAAATTACAAGTATTTTAATTTTGTTTCAAGTGTATGAGTTTTGTATTATGACAGGGGAAGCAAACCAGCTGGAATCAGAAAACACTGTGCCAGGGACACCTGGGGGACTATTTACAAGAGCATGTAAAGGGGCACAGGACAAGGGGAAATGGCTTCAAACTGACAGAGAGTAGGTTTAGATGGAATATTAGGAAGAAACTCTTCCCAATGAGAGTGCTGAGGCACTGACACAGGTTGCCCAGAGAAGCTGTGGCTGCCTCATCCCTGGAAGTGTTCCAGGCCCCACCCCAGTCTGGATGGGGCTTGGAGGAACCTGGGCTAGTGGAAGGTGTCCCTGCCCATGGCAGGGCGTGGAACTAGATGGTTTTCAAGGACCTAAACTACCCTATTCTGTGATATTAGTTCTGTAGGCCCCCCAATTCCATGTTGTGTATGTGAGGAAACACAGAATTCAGCTCAGATGGAAAAGTTTAACTGAAATTTTGATTGTCTCTATGCGTCTTAAGGCTTGATGGTGACACGTGAACTCTAAATCAGATGTGGTGTAAGCCATGGCAAGGTGAGCTCACAAAGGGCAGTGGGACAAGGAAGGATGTCTCTGGTTACTCACTCATGGACCTCTGTGTTGCTACCAGCCTCTGTAAGGGTTCTTGATAGCACCAGCTGTCTTGGCTGTTCTGTAATTGACTTTCAGGCCCTCGGTCTGAAAGTACTGACTTCACTTAAGCCACAGAAAAGCAGTCAGTAAGTCCTGTTTGTCACTTTTGGTCTGGGTTTGATTACAGATTGCTTTTAAAAGTGGATAGCCCCAACAGTTCCAACAGCTCAGGAACTCCCACTGAGCACCCCATGCACTCCTTGCTTCTTACTGAAAGGTGTTCGGGTAAGAGCCCTGAAAGAGTGGGTTAAATAAAATGCTTCCTTCAGTGATAAGCAAAGTGTTGAGGCTCCGATGTTCTAATACAGTTGATGGAAAACTTGAATATTTACTCTTGTTTATGCATTATCTGAGTTTACTCAGAGTCTGACATCTAATTAATATTGTGCTTCCAGAGAGTTTGTGTTGTTCTCCATCAGCATTCAATAAATTTTTAAATGAAAATCTTTCCTAATTGGCAGTAATGAGCCAGTAAAAATTATATTGGATTAAGAAAAGACAGAGACCCACAAGAGCTCCCAGTGCAGTTTAATCAGTATGATTCTAGTCACACAACACCATGGTTTCAGTTCTGATAACTCACATTGCCCCATGGGCTGCCCTGGGTGCTAAATCTGATTGGGTTTATTTCCTTCATGTCATGCCCAGCAGTTACACACTTGGTAGCACTTCAACTCATGGTGTACCAGAGCACAAATAACACATTTTTAAAGCAGCAGGTGAGATAATCTTTCAGGTAACTCAACCAATGGAGTTAACATGATCTCTTTTTACCAAAGTTAATTGTCCAAGTTCACTTATGCTTGGAAATTTGTTGGGAAAGCACAGATTTATGGACCACTGTTAGAGATCTCAAACTAAGAAACTTTCCAAATGATTCCTGGGTTTGACAGTGCAAGATTTAAAGCTGAGGTAAATTTTATGCCAGATCTACACTTGATATCAGCTGTCAAAATCCCATTTGCACTATGGTGATTTACATCAGCTGAGGGTCTGCTGCATATGGCTGGAGATCCCTGGGTGAAGAAAGGTACTGGGGGATGGAGTAGGGAGGAGGAAAAGCTTAATAGTTTTTGAAGTGAGTACATTCTGGTAAATTTTGCTTTCTGCAGACCAAAAATCCCAAATGTCATCACTCAAATGGGTGAAAAAAGGAGCATTTGGCCTTCTCTTTCTTTGGAGAAATACTGTATCTGCCTTATTGAAAGACTTCACAAATGAGAAGGCAAGTCACCTCTATTGTGCCTTCTTTCTCTAACGTAGTGGTTAAACCCTAAGCAAAACCTCATGCTAAAGAAAGATGGAGAGTTCATCCGATGATTTTGGTTGAACTTCATTTCCAGAGCAGACATTAGCCATGTAATGTGTTTCACTGTAAGTTTTCCAACACAGCTTAGTTGGTTTTTGGTTTTCTGAACAGGAATTTGTTCTTTATCTGCCCAGGTGAGGTTCATGAGCTCCTCTACCAGGGTGAAGCTGGTGTTCATCTTCTGCTCAAGGTTCATACAGCTGGTATCAAGGTGGAATGCCTGGAGCATCCTGCTGCCCCTTTGTACTGACTGAAAACAGTGACCTGACATTTAGTGTTGGCATCTTGTGGAAGCTGTTGAATAGTGCACTGTAAAGTTAGACATTAGTTCATATTGGGAAATGAAGGTTAACTAAGTGATGTAAGACCAGAGCAAGCCCAGTGTTAGGGAATCTTTTGATAGTTGAAGTGTTCACAACATTTATTCTTCTGATTCTGAAAGTCTAATTGAGATTAACTCCAGAGTTGGCTTTATTTTATAAAAATAATGCAGTTGTGGCAGGGAGCCTGAATCAATATTGACTCAAAGGAAGGTGCCACTTAGGGGGGATATAATATTTACCTTTCTACCTGCAGGCTTAAATACCTAATGTAGGTATTTTATTAAGTAGGCAAATTTAGGTAGGTAGGTACTTCCTCTTGTAGTGTATAGGGCTCTAAGCTGAACTGTGTGAATACTCCCTATGTGAATCACCAGCATTACTTCTTGCATTGCTGGTACTTTCAAGAAGGCATTTGTTCTCTGTTATTTCTGATCTTTTTAGTATGTCTCACACAGGAGAGCCACAACATTAGAGGTGTATTTGGGGTTTTTATCATGGTAATTGGGTACTGTAGAATGTATTTACATTTCTAGTATCTCCAACATCAGAAGGACATGGAACTGTTGGAGCAAGTCCAGAGGAGGCCAAAAAGCTGATGAGAGAATGGCAGCATCTTCTCTATGGAGACAGGTTGAGAGAGTTGGGGCTGTTCAGCCTGGAGAAGATTGTGTGGAGACCTCACAGCAACCTGCCAGAAGCTGAAAGGGGAGCTGCAGAGGGATTCTGCATCAGGAACTGTAGTGATGGGACAAGGAGTAATGGGGACATATTGAAAGAGGGAAATTTAGATTAGACATTAGGAAGTTTTCCCTGTGAGGGTGGTGAGACAGTGGCACAGGTTTCCCAGGGAGGCTGTGGCTGCACCAACCCTGGCAGTGTTCACAGCCAGGTTGGCTTTGATTTGCGCAAGCTGTTCTGGTGGGGTGTCCATGCCCAGGGCAGGGGACTGGGACTACATGATCTCTAAGGTCCATTCCAACCCCTTAACATACTATGAAACCATTTCACTTTATATGTCTAAGTAACATGTAGACCAAGAGATTTCGGGTTTGTCCTTGCCTCGTGGGTCAAGCAATATTGGCAAGGTTCAGGTTTTTTTCTTAGTCTATAAATACTCCCTAATCTATATGTCCTGCTTGCGTCATTGTGCTTGTGTCACCTTTCCTTCCCAACGTGAGTTCATGCCTGCTATATATAGTGTTTGGAGTGCAGGAGGAAAACTGCTAGATGTGGTAAGTACAAAGTTATTTTTAAATGCTCTGAACACAGATAGCGTTGACTTCTGGAGATTATGGAAACAAGGGGTTTTCAGAAGAGAAAAAGCACACAACCAAACAGATGTTTACCTGTTCTAAGTCAAGTTTAATTTCTTTCAATGCAGGTTTCTACCGCCGCTGCTGAATGTTTGTGGAGATGATCATAATGGTGTTATCAGACTGGTAAAAGACATTATATTTCTGGCAGAAACAATTTACCAGTGGTGTAAAGTATCTTGGGTAGCATATCTGTGACTCCCCTTGGTTATGTTCATGTCTCTTGCCTGTACAATGCACTAAAGCTGAAACAGAGCTCACATGAGAGAATGTCCCAAACCTGCATAGCTTTATGGCTCCAGTGCCAGAAAAATAAACAAACAAAATGCAGGTTTGCCCTGAAAGTTTGCAAAAAAAGTTATCAATAATGAAACAACTTCAGCTCATTCGTTGAAAATTTAAAATGGTGTTTTAATAGAGACATTTTCTACAGGTTCTTCTGGAATTGAAGTTGTAATCATTGTAGTTTGAAGTGTGAATAGGATTTTTGAGATAGGTTTGTTCCTGACAGTCTAATTAAATCAGAAATATTATTCAATGAGGATATCTAGCCCTATGGCAGGTGGTAGAGGTGTCTCTTGTAGGGGTGTAGAGTCTGCATATCCTGATGCTAATGTCATATGACCAAAATCCACCCTTGCCACTCATGCTTTGGATGAAGCCTTGAGCAAAAGTGTTTTAACTCCCCAATTTGAATTTGGGTGTTTCAAATCCTGTCAGGGTAACCTGTGGTACTTATATAGGGAATAATTTGCTTTTAAAAATATATCAGTTCAGAATGAATAAGCAAAGAGAGTAAACCTTTCCATAAATTCTTAAGCTTTGAGAACTTAATAACTTCCTTACATTATTGGAAAAGCAAAGGTATTATTGTGCAGCAATAAAATGACTGTCTTCAAATTCTGCCTGCACAAAGGCCATAGATTTATATGACTTCTGTTTGGGAAAATGGAGTTGTTTATGTCCAGCTCAAATGGCTGAAACCTGGAGCTCTTATTCTGCAGAATCTCCAGTGTTTCACTTGGGATTTTTTTTTATTATTGCTTTGAATTAGAACAAAAATATAAATATTCCTCTTGCTCTAAGATTTTTAAGCTACTTTTCCAAAGAAAATGGAGAATCTTTTCATGCCAAACTTCTTGTAGTATATTTTGAAACACAATAGATTGATATATTGGGGTTTATTCTTAGAAATGTTGACAAATTTCCTAATAAATATCATTATAATGCATAATGTGCCTGACCTCTGAGAGGAGAGGGACTGGCAAACTGGGCAGAGGACACGCTGGGCAGGCAGCCTGCTCTTCCCTGCCAGCCTGCCGGGCAGGCAGCCTTCCAAACCAATCTGCCAGCCCTCTAGCCAGCCTGCCTGCTTCCTCTCAGAAGTTTGAGTGGAATGAACATTCCCATAGAACATTTTGATCCAGAAAATCAGCAGTTTCTGATGGCAAATTGTTCATCAGAAGAGTTTTAGTCTGCTCTATTAAGAACATAAGTCTCTGAAATTGTTAGTCTTGAATAGAAGTGTTGCCAAACAATTGAATGTAATAGCCTTCACTGCCTGGAAGGCTCGTTCACTTTGTCTCTGGAATAGCTCTTGGTTTTCTTTTAACACCCCCTGGAAAGGAGTAAAAGTTAATTAAAGTGGGTATTTTTCTGTGTTTGCAGTCTGTTGCCATTGAAACAAGTGTGGACATGGTTCGACAAAATGGAGTTCAGAGTCAGCTGAACTTAGAGGTGTCAAGAAAACAGCTGTATCTTGCAGGGTGCACTATCAGCCTAATTAGTTTGTAGGAGGGAAAAAATTGTATGTTTCTTAAAAATAAAAAGTTGGAAAATGCTGTTGATAGTCCTAACATTTTCAGTTGGAATTTATATAAAGCTATTGAACTAATTAAAATGTTGTACCAATCTGGATAGAGCTTCCTCTGTTAGAACCTTTCACTGTTTGCATGAGTGCAAAGGGGCAATGGGAATCAGGAACTACTACTTTTTAGGATACATCCCAACATATGTGCCAGATGATTTCAACCTCAGTTCCTGAATATTTAGCTTTGAAGAGGTGGTGGTACTTTTGCAAGTGTTAGCCTTGGTGTCCTAGGAAGGCCTGTTGCAGCCTGAAGTGATTCGTGGCTGTGAGCACTGGTCCTGTGGTCCTGTGCAGTCTGACTGGAGGCCTTGGAGAAGAAGTCAAGGAGATGTGTGATAAGGATGTAAGCTGCAGTTGGGTGTAGCTGAAGGTGTGCCAGATGGGTGTGTGAGCACCTGTAAGCTGCTCTTTTGTAGTCCCAGCACTAGGGTTGCTGCACAGCACAAATTCCATGCTTTCCCATGGCTTGGAATTGAACAGCAAGTTCAGGGATATCTCTGTGTGCCAAAGGATTCTGCCTGTCATCGAATCACCAATTTTCTACCAAAATCTGTTCAGCTTTCTTGTCATTTTTCTTTCATCTCCATTTCCACTGGTGCCATTGTGATACCATCTGTTTTCCAGGTGGGGAAGGTTCATTGCAGACCACTTGCACTGCCAAATTTACATTCATTGAAAATTCTCTCATGCAGAGGAAATTTGCATGAGAATAGCTGAACCCAAATTTTTGTCTAATTACCAGCAGTGAAGTCTGGACTCAAACAGTATGCTGCTTATGATCATTTTTTCTCTTGTGACCTTCCAGTTACGAATACCACTCAGGGAATAGGCCTGTAAAGTGCAGCAAACTTATAGACCTGTGTGATCTTCATATTATACTGTTGCAGATATTCGTGTTTAAATGCTCTTCGGAAATTTTGATCAGGACATCAGCTGTGAAAGATCTCATTCTTAAAAGTCTCTGACAGCTTTTGAGTGAAGAAAATGACTTAAAGGACTTTTATACCATGCCAGAGCACTCTATTAAATCATAAACCCTCTTTCCTCTTCTTATGTATTCCTCTCCTTCACCAACTTTGATGTGGGACTTTGATTAGGTATCACAAAAATACCGAGTACTTCATTTTGGCATATTTAGAAAAATCTCATCAGCTTTCACTGAACAAAAGGCCCTTATCTGCTCAGCATGTCTGAGCCTGAAGAAGACTTCAATCAGAACTGGTTTTCATAGTAAAAAAATTTCACTGCCTTTCCTTCAGGTTGTCCTCTGACTCATCAGAACCTGAGAGGTTTGGCTGGAGGAGAAAGGGGTGAATCACAGGAACTCATAAACTCATCAGTAATAGATTGTAACACCTTGAGTCAGTTGGGCAAAGAGGAGGAGCTGAGGAGGATGAAGGTCAATATGTTTCTACCACAAAAATCCTTCCATTCTTCTGGGTGCACAAGGATACTGAAGGGTGGGTACTGAGATAGCAGTGCAGCTTCTTTTAAAGGATTAAACCTTTTTCTTGCCTACTGTCTCAGATTTGCTGTGGAAAATTCCATCCCAGCATTTTCCTTTGTAACCTGAACTAAAGATTTGGGTCTTTGACAGAAAACAACTATTGTTCAATTCTCACACACAGTAAGATTCCATAGAGTGTCCAAGGGGCTCTGAAGGAGTATATGCTTGATTAAAATGAGAAGGTGCATCAATGAATAGCCAGAGACACCGACATCTAAAAGCTCTTCTTTTTCTCTCCAAAATGTCAGCTTCCAAATTGTTCATGAAAAATCCCATTATATAACTGAAAACTCTTTGTAAGTAAAGATTTCAGCATAATAAAGAGCCTCTTCATAACAAAAGAGGTGATGGACTGGATACTTCATGACTTCTTATTATGCTGTTGGAGTAGCTTAGTTTTATCAGACTTTGACAGTTATCTCAGTTATACTTTGCCTTGTTCCCCCCCCCCCATTTTTTTAGGTTTCAGAATGAAAAAATGAAGAAAAAGAAGATCAAAGGGCTCTAAGTTTGTGTGTATTTAAAGAGATTGTATTTACATGAATCACTGTGTAATAATTTTTCCTTAATTTTCTTAAGTATTTCTTAAATGCTTTCTTTAAAATATAGTTTACCCTTGGAGGGACAATGGAATGGGAATGGCAAGCCTTGGTTTGCTCCACAGTGCAAATGTTGAGGCAGGAGGATGAGGTGGGAATTACACATAAGCCAGTGTCTGCTTTTAGAAGCAGGAACCTCACAAGGAAGATGTATTGACATTTCAATTATTACACAGTTGTACTCTCCTAATGTACCCAACAGCAGATATTATTTATAAACCTTTTAATGGAAATAACTGTAGCCACTTCATTATTTCAATGAGCTCTTAAAATGTTGTTGATGAGTAGTGTGATGTTTTTACATAATAATACCATTGAAATTTACTGCTTTTGTGTGTGTGTTTGTGAGGATGCATTTGTCTGACATTGTTATAATCAGTTAATATTTTTCAGAAGTTTCGTGTCAGAGCACTAAATAATGGGAAAGTTTGAAGCCTTATTGACATAAGAATTAAACCTTTAAGAACTCGTATGTATAACAAACTCAAACCTACTTTGTTCAGCTACCATTCAATTGAAATCAAATCCTTATTAGAATAATTAACATTCCTATAATACGAAGAATTCTACTGGAATATTTCTTATGGAAAAGAATACTGAATGAATCAACCCTGAGGCATCCTGAAGAACATCTCTGGTTGGAAGTATTTGTATGTCAACTGTTAACATTCTGTGAGTAGAATGAAAGTACAAAGGAAAACGGCTTAGTATTTTAATGACTTGGGCTAGGGAAAGGTATTGTCTAAGCTCTGTTCATATGCAGATTTCAGACCACTTGTTTGGCCCTTTTTCCTATAGTCATTCCAGAAATCTGGGATCATTGAGGCCTAGTGAGCAAGTTAGTCATGACAACAGGAGGGAAGAATTAGTTGTCTTAGTAGTGTCTTTCATTTGAGCTATCTACTCTTGTAAGGAAGAGACCAGCAAAGCATGAATGGGAGAAGAAGAATTTCAAAGTAAAACTCCTAAATTTATAGCTAAATTAGATGCTAGAATTTTCTAGGAGCTTTTTTTTGAGGATCAATGTTTGCTTTTTGGGGTATTTCTGTGTGTGTATCCCAGTTTATCTACATTCATATCAGCTGGTAAAAATATTTTGTAGGGTCGAACTTCATTTGAGGTGTTTAGCAGAGCTCAGACTCTCCTGAACTAGTTGGCATCAGTTTAAGAAAAAAAAATGCCCCCTTATATTTAGTGAAATATATTTATTTGGTCCCCTATATTTGTAGTCTAGGTTAGGATGACTTTGAAATGAAGAAATGATGCAGTTTAGGATTTTTTTTTCAGGAGAGAATAATGTTCTTAACAGCTATTGTTTTCATATCTCCCATTTATTTATAATTCATTAGTAACAGAAAAAACTAGAGCTTAATAACTTAAAGGATACATGATAACGTCAAGCTACCATCCTGTCTTGGCATGGTCATGTATGTAGAGATCTCACTCCTTTTGGTCCAGATGGTTCCAGATTGCTTCTTGCCTTGGTTGTTTTTGGGTTTTTTTGTAGACTTAATTGTACAGTGGTTATTTATATTTGAATAAGTATTGGATTATTATTTGTTTGTTAGATGGCTGCTCTGCATTTGTGAAAGGGTAATAAAATGCCTTAATTCATTTAGTGCACTGACACCAGAAGGAGAAGGAGGGATAACACCCTCCAGATCTTTCACCCCATCCTAGAAAAATGTTTTCCACAAAACACTGTGGAAAAATCCTGGAATTTACTGCATGTTTAACAAATGTGTTAGAAGTGCTGTAGAAACTGCAGGGCACAGTGCTTGAAAAAGCTCCACAAGGATAGAGCAACATCAAATAAGGCATTTTCGGTCTTTTGGGCTGTAACAGAGGATTAGCAAAATTAAAGATCACATGTATAGGTTCCTATTGCTACTTTGTAGACCATTTAATGCAAGGCTATTAGAAGCACAGAGAAATACAAGGTGAGAGATGCTAAAATCAGGCTGGCTTCTATTTGACTCCCAGCCTGTGCTGCTAAGTTCCTCTAGAAAACTGAATTTCAATCAAATCTCTTGAGATAATCCCCAAGGCTACAGTGTTGCATCAACTTGAATGATTTGAGATTGTAAATTTGGAATGGATCCCAAACAAAGGATTATCCACTAATATCCTTTCCTGTTAAGATGCACACAGAGTGATCAGGCTCCATGCTCCCACAATACCTTCCTTCCACCAAAACTTTATCACTGGCTTCTCCTGATGATTTTAAGTTCCTGAGTGTCTGACCTTGCCACAACACTGTTTAATACTTTTCAGACACAGCCACAAACATCCAACTGCCCTTTCTCCTGCAAGCAGCAGCACAGGAACTAACATCAAGAAAGCTCAGAATTTTACCTATGATGCTGTTACAGTTCAAGATTAGGTGATAAAAATGAACATCACCTCTCACCTCAATAATGTTTAGAAAAATTTCAGGAGCTGCAAAGACAAAATATGATTTATTTTGTCAAATGCTCCAGGTCTTAGACAAATATAGTTTCCAATGGAGGTAATTCAAACCAGAAATGAATACAATCCTCAAGTTAAATAAAAGCAGAGCCCTGGCCTGGCAGCTTGTCACTGAGTAGAACATAACGAATTCAGGTGTTACCCAGGTTTACCTGGTTGGTATGAAAATGGCAACTATTATTCAGATCAGTATTAAGAACAGTATTCAACAATATTCAGGCATGTATCAATCTCCAAGAGCTTTCTGAAGATTCTTGATGGTGTCAAGTTGCCCCCATATAAGTGCTTATTAAATATAAAGGCAGTTGGATATTTGCTTGGCTGCATCTTCCCTAGTGAAAGAAAAGAGCCAATGAAATAAATATCTCTTTGTCCTAAGGTTGTCTTCCAAAAGTTAACTTTGGTTCAGATATATTTGCACAGAGTTGTACTGAATTGGAGTATTGTGGAACCCAGACAATGAGCAGTTATTGAAATACTCTTCAGGTCTTTAGTGTCTTTAATCAGGGCTTGTGTTCTTACCTAAAGGTTTTGCACTCACCCAGAGTAGGGAATAATTTCAATTATTATCCTGGTTTAATCACATGATTCTGTCAAATCCATCACAGGGATTCCAGTACGAAAATGTGACTTTAGAATACATAAACTGCTGCTGTCTTGTCCTTACAGAACAGAACACAAATAGACTTTGCTGCCTTAATCCCTGTTGGAATGTGGCTTTGGTGAAATATATATCAAATCCCAGTTATACTAGGTATTAGTCTGAAAAAGACCTCTAAATAAGATATCTACTCACTACCTAAGTATTACTGCTCTTTTTTGTGCTGGTTATTTATGACGTATATGTAGAATAATATCACATATCCAAGTAAACACTGAGCTCTGTTGAAAGCAGTGACATATTTTGGTTGGGTTTATAGTTGAGGTTAAAAACGTGCAGACAAAAGAAACCCATTGCTTCTCTTCTGACCTGATATTTGGCGCGTTCCCATGCAGTAACAATTCTTACAAAACCTGACTTTGAGTCACAAATGTGGAGGACAAAACACCTATATGTTAGGTGCTATATGTTAGGCACTATAATTATGCAGAGAAAAAAAATGAAACCATGAAAGACTGCTATTTTGTCTGAGCTGAAATAGTTCATGCTGATAGTTCCATAGTGCCTTCAGCCTAAAGCAAAATGTCTTGCTACACTTTAGGCTGTGGCTGGTGTGTCACAGCATCCTCCCCACAGTGAAGCACATCATGACCATTTCCTCTCATCAATGATCCCTTTGCATCAGTTCTTCCCCTGTAGATTTTTTCTATTTACACCTCAAGACAACTTTTTCCTTTTCCTTCATCTCAATTGTATTTCTTATTTGATGACTGGTGCACTGACTTGGGCCTGGCAAATCACTGTGCTTAATAAAAATATTGCCCCCTTCTCCCAGCACCAACAAACTTGCTGCAAACAAAAGCTCTCTTTGACTTGTCAAAGACAGAGGAAAATTTGCAAGGAAGGAATAAAAGATTGAGGCTGCCTGGTTGGTGGAACTTAGTTAATTAACCTAATTGAAATTACAAGTGTTGCTAATGAGACAAAAATAGGCCAACAAATAAATTATTTCCATTAAATGCCATTTGAAAATAATTAGCAAAAGATAAACATTTAGTTCAGTGACCGTATTTGGCCTCTAGTTAGCTGGGATGCTCTTTAGCACGGGGGACTTTGGGATGTGTGAATGAAATTAGAAGCTGCAGCTTTGTAGCCATGTAATGTGGTCTCTACAAATCCCTGGTAAGCCCTGACAGCAATATGCAGGTTAATATACAGACCTTGAATGAAAGGGAGGGATTTGCAGTACAGCCACAGGCAGGGAAGAATTTATTGAGCCCTGTATATATATAAAAGGGGATGTTTTTCCAAAAATGAGGACAAATATGTACATTATTTTGCAAATATTGCTTTGATCTCTATAGCAAAAGTACTTCTATAGCTGCATGGGTATGGATTTGCCTCTTCTGAAGAAATGAAATCTAAATACTTTTAAATTAATGGATTCCAAAAACATCAGTTGACAACATCTGTAGCAGAACAGGAGCTCTGTGTTTGGAGTTTGCAGTCAGATTTCTGTACTATTCAATAAGAAAGGAAAGTTTCAAACAGGCACACTGGAGTTTGAGTCATGAGGCAATTTCTACAGAGAAGGTATGTTTGAATAATGGTTACAGGATCCAGCTTGAGTTGCTCTGGTTAGTCTGGTGGCAGAGGGTAAGCATAGGCACTGTATGGTAGGAGGCCTTGCCAGGAATGGAATTTAAAAAAAAATGTATTTTTATATTTTCATTGATATTGTCCTTCTATAGAGAACATGAGTTCTTCAGGTAAATGAACTTTAGAAGAACATAAACTGCTTTAAAATCCATTTTTAATGGCCAGACTTAAAAAGCACAAGTTACTAAACTTTGCTACACTATTTTCCAGATTTGTCATCAAAATCCCAAGTCTTCTAGTAGATGGGAAAAAGCATTCCTCTCTTCATTTTTCTTTATGTAGTAAATTCATTAGTTATGGCAGTCTCCATTTTTTGGCTATAAAATTTAAGCCACTTGTTATGGTTATTTTTGAGTAATCACTTTTAAGTCTTACTGTGGGAGGGGATAAAAAAACCCCTAACCAACCCACCTTACATCACAGCTTCTGTGGCCTGAAGGTACTGAAGTGATATCTAGGCTTGGTGGTGGCACCACAATTTTCTTGCTGACAGTGCCTGAATTTTTGTGTTATTTCAGAGATTTCGCATGGAGACCTCATAGCAACTTTGCAATATCTGAAGGGCCTACAAGGAGCCAGAGAGGGACTCTGTGTTAGGAACTGCAGTGATAGGGCAAGGGGTAATGGGTTCAAATTGAGGGAGGGAAAGTCTAGGTTTGATATTAGAAAAAGGTTTTTTAGTCTTGCTGACAGTGCCTGAATTTTTGTGTTATTTCAGAGATTTCGCATGGAGACCTCATAGCAACTTTGCAATATCTGAAGGGCCTACAAGGAGCCAGAGAGGGACTCTGTGTTAGGAACTGCAGTGATAGGGCAAGGGGTAATGGGTTCAAATTGAGGGAGGGAAAGTCTAGGTTTGATATTAGAAAAAGGTTTTTTAGTCTAAGAGTGGTGAGACACTGGCTTGCCCAGGGTAGGGAGGCTGTGGCTGCCCTGACCCTGGTGGTGTTCAAGGCCAGGCTGGATGAGCCTGATCTAGTGAGGAGGTGTCCCTGCCCAGGGCAGGGGGTTGAGATGAGATGATCTGTAAGGTCCATTCCAACCCTTAAATTCTATGATTCTATGATTTTTTGTATTTCTGAAGCATTTAGATTACCCCAGGTGTGTGAGCAGCCCTAATGGAACAGTCACAAGGATAACATATTCCTTTTGTATTTTTTTATTTTACTTCTTTTCTGTGTTGGAGGTGGAGGGAGTGAAGACAACTGACTTGGTTAGAATAACTTGGAATCTTGTTCGCTTTATGCCTATCCTCCACTCACAGCTCTGGGCACAGACCCTTTCTAATTCCCCTGCAACACCCAGCAGTGTCAGCAGCCTCTAATAGTGGCTTTGTGTCATTCCTCACTGATGGCTGAACTGTTCCCAGTTATATCTCTCCCATCACAAGGCAAATGCAGTTTGGCACTAATCAAACCTAATTAAAGACTGTTGTAACTATCTGCTAAGACTTACAAAGCCAAAACCCAAGCCTTTAATGGTGTTTTCTGAGCACAGAAAGGCAAACTGGAGAGTTGCAGAGGTGGTACATTGCTCCCTATTCATTTCCTCATATAAACCATGAAGTTTGACACTCGAATGTGCTGTCCAGGATAGTGGTGAAGTCACCATCCCTGGAGGTTTTTAAGGAGAGACTGGACGTGACACTTCTAGCCATGGTCTATTTGACATGGTGGTGTTAGGTCATAGGTGGAACTTGATGGTCTCAGAGGTCTTTTCCAACCTTAATGATTCTGTGTTTCTGTGAGTTTGTTATTGTGTGATTCACTGGTTTGGGGCTTTTTTAATAAGGCATGACTACAGCTCTCTGTTGCATTAGCATCCTTTGAGAGCTCAGGGTTCTGATAAGAGATGCCTGTACGTAGCTACCTGGTGCTGAAGTCACTGTGTTGGCTAATGTGGCACCTGTAATGGAAGCAGGCTCCAGTGCATCCAGCTGAGGGCATCAGTTGCTCAGTCTATATTTGCAACCTCTGCATTCCTTCAGAGCGTGCTCTTTTTCTTCACTAGGAAATTGCCCATAATCCTTTAACATATATTGCTCACATGGTGTTTCTCAGAGAAATTAATGGCACTGCTCCTGACAGAGCTACTGAGATGCACCTGTGTTGCAGGAGCTGTTGGGAGATACTCGTGTGCAAAGTACTTGTTCTTTGCTTGCATGGCAAAACTCCCACCAAATTCAGTAGGGACTGGCTCTGTTCATTGATCCCCTCTGGTGTCAAGAATCTCAGGCAAATCTTCTGTAGCTAGGAAAGACCTCAGACCCTTGTTGTTGCCTAAAAGGAAAGCCCAGGTCTGCCAGGAGTGCGGTGACCTTGGCCTCTGTGAGGAAAGGCAGCCAGGTAGTCACCTTCTTCACCATCCTGGCGGTTTTTCACCATCCCTGGAGGTTTTCAAGATGACACTGGATGTGGCACTTAGTGCCATGGTCTAGTAATGACAGTAGGGTTGGACTCAATGATCTTTGAGGTCTCTTCCAACCAGGTTGATTCTATGATTCTATGGTTCTCTTGCAAGCAAAATCACCATTGGAGCAGAAAACTAAAATTCTCCTTTCTGACTACAATCTGATAGTTCTCCTCTAGACAAAACCAGACACCTTTCTTGGACCACTTTGCCAACTATTTCATGACTTACTAGGATGTAAACCAATAATTTATTCAAAAGAATTTTTTCTTGTTTTGCCTAACACTTTTTTTTTTATTTAGCCTCAGTAAAATCAGTAAAAATTTGATTATTTTCTTAAAATCATTTTCAAACATGTCTATCATGGTCATCAGGTTTGTGTAGCCCTGATAGCCCATGTCTGTCCAAGTAGACTCTCTAATATGTTTGCCTGCTGTGCCATGTGATGCACTGCTCAGGCAGTTTTGAAGTCAGTGTGTGCATGGTGATTTTGTGCCTAGCCCAAGATGCCTTTGCCAGGAGAGTTACTGAAATCATCATCTGGCTCTTACTCTTGTCCCAAACTGTACTTGTGAGCTGATTCACTGACACATGACTCCGAATCCCAATGTATTGAGCTCTTTGCAGGACCCAGACCTACTAAATAAACAAGCCTTTCAAAGCTAATAGGTCAATAAATAGTCAGCAAGGAAAGTTCTTACTTATTACAAGGTTGAGTGTGCAATTTAGTAGGTCTCTGAGAAGGGCAGAGCCTTTTCAAACAACAAGAAAAATCACCCAGAGAAGGACAGGTAATTATACTGTCATGCTACAGGGAAATTCAGGCTTGTCTGTGTGTGGGATTGAAGGGAGGTGCTGGATTGAAAAACGACTGTGAGAGATGCTGTGGTGGTGGTGGTGTGGGTGAGGTGTGCCCCAAGCAGCCTGTGGTGTGGCACAGAGGGAGGCAGAGCTGGACAAGGAGGGAGCACATACAGAGCACCAAAACAAGTTAAGCACTTTTCTCCCCCCCACCCTAAACCACGTAAGCAAAGAGAGCAGATTGAGTGACTGAATGTTAAGAAAACAAAGCCCTTAAAAATAATTGCGTTTTTCATATTGTGATTCATTTCAATTTCATGAGTCTCAAAACACCACTTCTCAAGTGATTAATGTTTTCTCCATTGATTGCAACTGTGCTTGAGTGAAGGTCTTTCTTCATAGTTTTAAACAAAGAAATGTTTTAAGGGTCGTAAGATAAATGGTCTGACATTGAGGAGTCTTTCCAGAGCTATAGATTGTAAAAGCAAGGTAATCTTTAAATGATGTAAAATCCAAATTATAATCCACCTTCAGATCGAAAACTTATCTCATATGATATAGTTTTAAAGGAATTTTTTTCCACTCTTGCTGCCTTGCAACCTTATGAATATTTTTTTACCTTCTAGATTTTTTCTACTTCTTTTGTACTCTTTACTCATGATGTTTTTTGCCTCATCGTTGTGTTTGAGCAAATAAGGGATAATAAGGATATCAGCTTCAAAAATGTGTGAATGTCTTCTTTTGTTAACACTGAAGAGTTACCAATAGAATTTGGCTCACATTGCCTAAATCTAAGGAAATTATGTAGTTTGCAACAAAAAAAGAGGATAACACCCCCCTCCAAAACCCCCATGCAGCTGAAGGCTCCCTGTGCTAATGAACAGCACAGCACACACTCATTTAGTGCTTTTTCTTCTGCTGTAATTCCTTTATGTCCAGTGGCCTCTGGAGTGTGATAGTCAGGATTAGTCTGTGTGGAGATTTGGTTGACTTGGCTCACAACAGGACAGATAGGACAGTTTGGAGGCATCAACTGCAACTTGAGAGAACCACGTGCACATCTGTGCTCAGGCAGAGCTTTCCAGTTTGATCAGCCCCAAAACACTTTGGGCATTGTGTACCTCAGTTTATCTATTTTTCTCTATTCACATATCTTTGTGAGGTAAGATATAGTTGATCACACATGCTCTGGTGACCTCTAAATTTAAATATCTTATAGTGAAATACATTAAAATGCAATCTGTTCTGTACTTTTCAGTCTGTTACTGGAAGGTTGTTAGGTATTCTACTTAATATATAATTTTTATCATAATTGTGCTCAAAAATGGACAAATAGTCTGTTTCAGGGACTCTACTCTGACAGTTCTCTGCCCTTGTCACTGTACCCTGAAGGTGTGGGTGTGTTCTCATCAGTGGGCATCATTTTGAGCAGGGAAGCTGGAAGGTCGGGGAAGCTGGGCAGGGATCTCAGGGCTTGCTCACCTCTGTGGTAGGTGTTGCTATAATATTTTTAGGCCTAAACTTTGTCACTGTTTTTCTTGACTGTCAGAAAAAAACAAATTCCAAGCTGCCTCACTTCTAACCGTAGCCCATGAGAGAATTTGGCTGTGATGCTCCATACATGCTATTATGGAAATACTCTTTTATTGAGTTTGGTAATACATTTGACTGAAGTTAGCTGCTTCTCTTTCTTCTAGGTTCTAACCTTGAGCAGAGAGCTTCCAGCAGAATTTGTGCTTTCTTCATAGAATCTACATTTATTTTAAAGCTGTTTCATGCAGGTGTTACTGCACAGAAGAAAGAGCTCCACTGGCATTTATGGAACAAAAAATGAGTGTTTAGACAAGTTTAGCAAAACCAGAGAGGAAGACACAGAGAAGTTCTCATGGCGCAAAGCTGCTTTTGCCTTTGATGAGACATAGGACAAGGAGTAGTTGGAATATCTGGGAGAGAATCTAGATATTTTACTAGGTACTTAGAACTTTTTTATACCAACAGAAGTAATTTGTAATAGTTTCTGGGACAACACTCTATGAAAGCTGCAGTAGCAGCTATTAAACAGCTTTTAACAAAGTATATTCTGGAATACTCTTTATGACTAGGATGTTAGTTAGGTCTGGCATTATAGTAGATATTTGAAGCCTATTGTTTGTAGACAAAATTGATTCAGGTATTCAACTTCAAAATATTTTCATGTGCATTGTCTTTATTTTGTATGCATTTTATTGATGAGCATTTAAGATGTTGGATTTTGAAGTGTTTTGCTTCATCAAAAGAAAAGAAAGAGTCTGAAAAATGTGGAATAAATATATCCAAGAATAAAAAAATCTCTTCCTTTACCCAAATTTAAATTAAAAACTTCTGAAAACTCAGACTGATGTTTGGATTTGGGGTTTGTGCTATGATTCTGGTTTGGGCTTCAGCACTTTTGATCCTTGTAGGTCTCTGACTGTGTCTTGAATCCAACCCTGGAATTCAAACAGTGGAAGCTATTGTTTCACTGCAATTAGCAACCACACTCAGCTGAGATGGCAACATGCTGAAAAATTAATTGAGAATTTAACCTTCCAATGAAAAATGCATAGGACACACTTTGTTATAATCAGCTTACACAGCCATAGATGACATTAGAGATAATTTGAGTTTCTTACTGTTCTACACCTGACCAATATAAAAAAAGCCATTTTTGCATGGTCACTGACACGTGGGGCTCACTCAGTGTGCATTATCTTGTTTGAATAGCAGGTTTTGAGGAGCCTTGTTTCTGTTTGCTAAGTCGATGTGTAATGAGATTAACAGCAAAGTCTCTTCTTTGCAGTTTTCACCACAAAAGCTAATCAGCACTGCCATAAAAGTTTAAAATTTTGATATTCTTTAATTTTGCATATTGTTAGCTGCAAGCTGATCCCTGATGTTTGTTTTATTTTCATCTGTCAGAAGCAATGCCAAAATATATTTTGTCTGGCTCAAGTCTGTGCAATTAATCCTTGGCTGGAACAATCTCTGCCGGAATTCTGTTTGATTAAACGATGTGATCCGGCAGTGCTGTACCACAGCTATTTCCCACCAGAAAGACATTAACTCTTATCTACATATTTTAATAACTCTGTTCAAGTCAAATCCATTGACATCATTTTTTTCTCTGATTTATACCGTGTGTGGACGGAGGGAATGTATAATAGAATATTTAAACATGAAAATGCTTATTGGCATTTGCCTTAACTCCTTGTATTATTTTTGGGGATATGTTTGGGGATTTAAACATTAAAAAAATATCAAACCAAACCATAAACCCCAAAACACTGGCCAAAGAACCAAATTACACTTGTTTTAAGAGGATTTTATGATCTTTGATATTAATAGATCACTAATATTCAAATTTATTGAATTATATTGCAAAACAACATACTTTGAATCTCATGACCACTGAATCAGGCTAGCATCAAAATCCTTAGCATAGCTCTAAAAATCCTCATAGAAACTGTGATAATATCCAGTATTCTTGTTCACAGAAGTAGAGCCATTTCGAAGGGATAACCCCACAGTTTTCAGAGAACTTCCCCCAAACTTACAAGCTGTTCACACTTGGTATTTTTCTCGCAGCTGTGAGCTGTGAAATTTGCATTCTTCTTTAGGGTCCACTTTTCATCTGAAATCTTTAGGTGTGTAGAAACGGTAAGAAAAATTAGATAAACCAAATGTTCATCTTCTCATAGTTCCTTTTTCAATATCGGGGGCACTGTACAAAACCTGAAGTTTTCTATCAAGGCTGGCTCAAAATCTGAATTTACATGAGTGTTGATTCCAGTCCTCATCAATAACGTATGAGAATAAAAAGGATTAAATGGGCATATAATATATTTGCATTTTTTAAAGGTTTGTGAGAAGGTTATACACCAAAGGCTAAAAAAAAAGTTAAAAACAATCAGTTGCCCTTGACTTAGATGAAACAGTGACCTTAATGGTCACTGCTTGGCTTGAGAAGAGTCAGTCCTTTGGTGCCAGACAGTTATCTTATGCAAGATAAGATATAGAACAAAGAATCATAGAATGGTTTTGTTTGGAAGGGACCTGAAAGCTCATTTCATTCCATCCCCCTGCCATGGGCAAGGGCATCTTCCTCTAGCCCAGGTTGCTCCAAGACCCATCCAATCTGGCCTGGAACACTCCCAGGTATGGAGCAGCCACAGCTGCTCTGGGCAACCTGTGCCAGTGTCTAAGTGTCCTCACAGGGAAGAGTTTCTTCCCAACATCTAATCTAAACCTACTCTCTGTCAGTGTGAAAAAAATAGGCTTTTTTTTATGTTACACTCTGTTGATGGCAAGAAACCCCAGAGGACCTCACAGAACTGGGTGACAATAAGGGAAAGGATGAACTTCAATGTATTTGAGTTTGGGAATCTAGAGGGAAATAGTCCAAATTATGCTTACTTGGTACTGAACAATTCCATCTTAGGAAGAGCTGCACTGGAGTCACTGTCGATTTTCTGAAATCTTCAAGTCAAGATTGAGTGGCTGCCAAAAATGCCAACTAAGTGCTAGGCATCACCAAGAAGGGGAGAAGCAGATAGAAGGCACAATCCTGCCATTGCCAAAAGCTTTTGATGTGCTCACATTGTGTGTGCTGTGTGTGGCTCCTCTTCCTAAACCTCCATTGTCATTGTAATCCTGACATTTAGGCATGCAGTGTTCTTCCTATCATACCTTTTGCACAATTTGTCACTATTTTATTCCCCCTGTGGGTCACTGCCATGTGTTTCTCCTTTGGAATCCTAAAGGATCTGTGTTCATGTTGTGCCTGTGGGTTCTGCACATTGTGCAGGCAGTCGTGGCAGCATAGAGACAATGTGCCTGGATGTGTTTGCAAGCTTTGGAGGTCTTTGGGATATGAGTGCAATTTGGGTTGCTTTTTTTAGAGAATTGATGGAAATTATTAGGAATTCTGTGCATAACAAATGAGGCAATTGGAGACACGTTACTAAACCGTGTTTCAAGGTATTTTGCACAATCTCTTTCAGAGTTATGAACAAGTAAATAAAATGTCCTTATAGTGAATAAACCCATATATTTTTCAGAATATATGCCACTAAAATGACTTTTTCAATTAATTTCAGATTACACTGTTCCCCACCCAGGTAACTGTGAGCCTAGGGCTAGATATGCAGAATGACAGGACACTAAGAGAACCCCAGTCCTAATTTGAGATAATGCTGCTGGGTGCAGTGAAGTTGCAGAGATTAAAATGAGTTCAGAATTTATCCCATCCCATGGATAGTCTCTTTTTCTTCTGTACACTTCAGATCTCCTGGAAAGCCTGGCACTGTTAGTTTGCACTGATTTCATTTGCCTCTTTTCAAATGAAAGAGTTTCTTTCATCTTTTGCAGGAGTGATTGTTGACTATAGGGAAATTGTTGCAAACAGTAGGTCAATTAATTACTCCATTTTTAAGCTCCCCCTTGTAAAACAGCAATTAATTTAACTGCATTTTGGTGGATTTCATTCTCTAGATTTATCCATTTGCAATCTCTGTAATTCTGGGCAGATAACACTGCTTTATTATATGTGACAGCTTTTCAGAAGATCATATTTCCTTCCTTAATGAATGCTGGGACTGAGTTTGTTTTTAATTATCTGTGGCACCTTTTTATTATTAGCAGAATGAGAAAGCAGTAAACCTGGAGTATGTGAAGTGAGTGGGGACTATCGACCTCCTAAAAGTGGCTGTTAAACAGAATGGATGGCAAAGCCCAAGTTTTATAGGATGGCATAAAAATTATAAATATTTGCAGTGCAGAAACAGTGGCTCCAAGGGCTTCTACAGTTTTGTTATTCCTTCTTCCTTTAGGCTTCCATTTTTTTTGTTTTCATTCCAAATGAATAAAGGTATGGATTGTTCAGTGCAGCCCCTGTGTACAATGCATCCTTGGTGAATAAGGTTGAATTCACAGCACTCTGGGAATTTATTGGGTGGGAAGTTGAAAAAATGGTTATTGATCTTTAATAGTTCAGTGGGTTTTGTCCTTAGATGATACTGTTTCAAATTACATATAATAGAGTTGGTACACGTAGGACTAGACACTTTTAACCAGCTGTAATTTCCTATAAAGTTGCTGCATGGTTGGTAGGAAGATAAAGACCTTTAAGATTATACTGGTGAATTCTGCCTGCTAAGCAGAGTGGGAGATTCCAGTGACTCAGTTTGGAATGGATTGGTTAAATTAACTAGCATGAGATAATTTCCATCCTGAGAGCTTAAGCAGCACATCATACCCAAAGTGGTTACAGAAAGGGCTGGAAGACTTGGACAAAGTATGAAGAATAGAGAGTTAATATGAGTAGTGTGTTATATTTGGAGTATTTACTCTTGTAAATGGCTGCTTGACTCATTAGCATGTCAAATGATACATCAAAGTATGGTTCAGACTGGAAGGGATAAATACAACGTTATCCTTTTGTGGTGCCAAATGTAGGGCACCAAATGTTTGCTTATGTGGTCTGGTATGATCAGTGGAGTAGCTCTTTCGACTACAGTGGAATTATACTTGAGATGGGCCTGGCCCCTTGACCCTAATCAAACTGAATAAGATGAAAGGTATGGGGAAAAAAAGAGCTCAATCTCTACATAAGATCTTTATAAAGTATTATGGGATTAGGTCTTTAAGGAAAGGGGGAAAAATATATAGTAGCATTTTAATCAGGCACACCATGGTAAAGGAGGCAAACAGCATTAATTTAGTGAAAAGGTTTTTTATAGGCTCATGATATGGCTAAGGGATGAAATATGTCACATAAATTTAAAATGCAATGTGGCTTCTAGTCTAAGAGAATTTGGTACCTTGACTTTCCATAGTAAGTGTATTTTTCTGCATTATCAGTGATTTACAGATTTTTAATTGCACTGAGATCTGCACTGGACCACTCTTAGGCAACTTTGTATTTTAAAGGTCACACTAAACACATTAAGTCCAGATTGGCTTTACGTTTATTAGAAGGCCAAGTCTGCTAAATAGATGACTTGTTCACTTCCTCAGTCACTTAATACAGTGGCTGCTTTGTTTCCCCCGGATTAGTGATGTCATGTTGCATGTCCATCTCAGTGAGATTAGTAGTGAATACCCTGTTTTACACTTGAGGGATTCCTACTGATTTAATCCACATGTCTGGGGCTAGAGGTATTTTTCTGAATATGGGAGAGTTAAGGGAATATCCCAAGGCTAGAGATTGTTTATTCTCTGAATTTATATACCTTCATTCTTCCCTTTGGTATTAGGCAGTTATTGTTAGAAGTTCCCACAGCAATGTCTGTTTTCTGTTCCTTCAGCACACATGGTTGCCACACCAGACATTTTCCCTTCGGTTTATGTGTCGCTATCTAAAGGAATAGCAGTATTGAGAACAAGTGATGATTCCTATGAGAAGTCTCACATAATTAAACCAGGGATTCAATATTGATGTTGGTTGGTTCTTTCGTGTTGTCATTGTTCTTTTGTGATGCTGGCCTTTTATTCCTATTCACTTGGAAATACCAAAGTAGAAATGAATGATTTGCTGATAAATGATAATCGCAGAAGAATGAAAAGCAAACAACTCTCATGGTGGTGATGTGTCAGGTTGAGTTCTTACGTTAAATACTTCACATAGGTTGTTTTCGCTCTTTGTGAAAAGAGAAGACTTATCCTCAAGGCCCCTCCCCACTCACTGCCCCTGCCCCCAAAGAGGCACTGCTGCATATGCTGAGATCAGGTCCTCTTGTACCTGCTCCTTGCATCAGACTGAACCTGCATGAGGATTGCAGGTGCTCTGCCAGAGGAGGCATTTGTAGGTTACTGCTTTCTGGCATCAGTTGACAAAACAGGTGTCAGCTCAGTTTAGACTTACAGCCTTTACAATATTTCTGTTTGAGAAGTGGCTTTGTGTCCTCAAGCTACTCAGAAATCCTACAAGTCAAGTATTGATGGGCTAAAAAGAAGAAAAATGGAACCTTGGATAAGACGGGGGGGGGGGGGTGGTGGCATGGTGGCCAAAGTGGTGTTCCTGTGGCAAAATGTAGCTTTTGGTAATAGAGATGTCCCAAAGTAGAAGTAATGATGTATTTCTAGTCCCTCAGTTTCTTGGTGGGTTTTATCATGCTGTGCAAGGGTAGCAGTAGGGAGAAAGTCTATTTACAATGCATATTTAGCTGTCATTCAGCTTTGTGTGTACAGTGGGCCTTGATGGAGGGTTTTTCTGCCCTTCAGCTTCTGTGCAGTAACTCCCTTGGCTTGTTATCTGCTCGCTGAGAGTGCTTGGGAATTGAAATAATTTATGCTCAGACCAAACTTTTGGGAACTTAGGATATGGAAAATAAGAAGGTGGCAGTGCATACTGATATTGCAGAGAGCAGGGAGGAAGGAAAGGAAAAGAAGGGAACAAGCACAGATAAAGGAAAGGTGATGCAGTAAGATGGTTTTCACTCCCAGGGAATGGGAATTGGTTTTGCTTAGAACATGGAAAGAAGGAGCACTGTTTCCAGTAGAAATAACACTGATGGGTCTCCTCTATATTATATCCATCATTCATGTCATTTATTATTATAATCATCACCTGCTGCAAGGTTTATTATTAGCCACACTAGGGATCAACAAAGTGCTGGAAAGGAACCTCCTATTTTTCTGGCACATAGGAAAGGGCTTTAGGCTGGGGCTAAAGCAGCTGCTGAAAAGATTTTGTCATTATTTCATTCATTTGCAGGCAGACACATACATAGGCAACTATAGAGGTCGTATATCTTGTGCCTTAGTATCCCTTTTCCTGAAGGAAACTGAAGATTTTAATCTTTCTTGGAAGTACATAGCTGACAAGACTCAATGGACAGAGCAAATGATATCCCACCCAAAAGACTCTGCCATTGTGATGAGCAGAGCTACAGACCACTTTAGGTGCTCTTTAAGAAGACAAGATTTGGTGTGAGTCTCCAAATGATAGCAACACTTTGGTGAAGGCAAAAACATGAATGAAAGAGATAAGAGAGGGAAATAAATATAAATCAAGCATTCTAGGTTCATCCTAATTAGGCCACAGCTGGGAATGGCTAGCAGCAAATATGAGTAGTACTGAATCAAGGCCAGAATGAGGAAAGGAATGGGATGTTATCCATCACGCTGAACACATGGATGTCACACAGTATGGTCTCAGTAAATAATTAAGTGGATAAATTTGCTGTTATATCAGCTGCCCATGCACTTTGGGTCCAGAACTTGGTGTTATTTCTACAGAACAGTTAACAAAAGCATAGGTAGGCTTAGGAGTTTCCTGTTCCCAGACTTACCTGTTTTATTGACTGTTTCTAAGCAGCCTTGGGTTCTTGTGCCTGGAAGAAAGTCTTTTCAAACAGCACTGCATCCATTTGACTAAAGCTTGGGCTGTTGAGGAATAAAACAGCAAACATAGTCTCTTGAACTTTTCTTAGCTGAGTGTCCCTCTCTGTAGCATTCCTGACTAACTACTAGTACTGTCAGACTGGAATTGCAAGAGTTATGTTTATTTGGGTGGCCCTGCATGAGTGTGCATCAGTTTGAGTTTCCAAGGATATCAAATCCAAGGCTGGGCAGGGCGAGAATGGTGTATCTAGCAGGAGAACAACGATGTTTTGGGGGTGTGAAGGTGTTGGGAAGAGAGTTAAGCTGCAGCATATGTTAGTGCAGTGGTCCCTGGATGTGCACAGGCATGGCAAGGTTTAGGTTGTGTGACAGTGGGTGTGATGGAGCAGTGGGATGATTGCATGAGGTGGGTGACTCTGCAGGGTCATGGGTATGGTCCATGGGAGATCCAGGTACATCCATCCTGCTATGGTCATAGTGATGTTGGGTTTTGGGCCATGTGTCAGGTCTAGACACTACCTGGCAGGAGTTGGGGGCTCTCCCTTGGGAGGCCTGAGTTCAGCATGGTCAGCTAGAGGTGTTTACCTCACTGCTGATGCAGGTGTGTGGACAGAGACCAGGTGGTGGACTACAGGCTCTTCCAAAGGTTGTGTCATGGAGAGGCTGATGCACCAGCCTGGGGCTTCAGGAACTCACCAAGGCTGGAGAGCAGGCAAGGAGCCTGTGGCTGCAGGAGCCCTCGCAGTCGGAGCGCAGGCAGAGAAGTGTCTACAGAGACTCTCCGGTGTCAGGCGCTGCAACGAGCTGTGATTTTAACAGCAGATTGTACTGAACAGCCTCTGGCACAGCCCTGACCCTGTCAGTGTTTCCTGCCTTTGGATGCTCTTTCCAGAAGAGCAGTGGGTTTCTGGGAGACACTGATTGTTATTTACAGTGATGGTCATCATGTGCTGCGTGTTTTCTGGCCGCTTGAAGAAGATGCTTTCCACTTACATGACC
>NW_008690593.1:0-1759 GCF_000695815.1 Acanthisitta chloris | reverse complement strand
GGGAAAGACAGCAATCAGTTTAATGAATAGCAAACAAGATTGGTTTATATTTTTAATGGTATTTAAGTATCAGCAGGGAGTATGGGACATGAGATGGAATGGGAAAAGTTGTGCCATACCTGAGCACAGGGCAGTGACTGGAAAAATTTAAGGGTGAGGGCAATAAGGCTTGGATGGCTGAAAATACCTGCCCAAAGGCTTGGCCCTTGGGTAGATTGTAATTCTTATTCTTATCTTCATAGATAAGAGAAATTGTAAAAGGATTTTAACATTGAACAAAAGAGACTGAATGGAAATATTTCTTAGCATTTTTTGCTGTTTGTATTGAAATAATTGTATTTAAATATACACTTGAATTTAATTTTGAATGAAATATTACTTTCAAGGAGCTGCAAAACTTTGACTTGTTTGAGAATATAGAGTGGAAACATTTTCTTATGTTGTTGACCAAGTTGTTTTTGTTGAAAAATGTTGATTTACTCTGCTAACAATCCTAATCCTTAGAGGCTGTTCATTCATAGTAGCAAGTTCTTATCTTTAAAATTACTGAGTAGTATTTTAACATTTTATAAAGTAATATAGATGCAGTCTTATTTTAGTCACTCAGCTCAGTAAATAGTGTGGTAACATTGCATTTGAGGAGAGGGAGAAGAGAGATACAACGTGGGATCTTTGTTAGGAGAAAAGCTCCTCGAGGATGGTGGATTTTGAATGCCATTCCTAGTTTAAGCAGAAGTGTTGAAAGGCAGCCATGTGTTCAGATATGTTATATGAATTGTTCTTAAGGCTAGTGATTTTTTTTCCATGGGTAAGGCTTCCCAGATTTCTTTGAAGCCATCTGTCGAGGAAAGAGAGCATTAGATCGTCAGACATTGTTTTCAAAGCTCAGTAAAATATTATCTGTTTAACTCTTGCATTACTTCATTTGAGAGAGAACCGTAAGAGATTATTTGTTTTACTGGTTTTTGGTTGTGGTTGTTGTTGAGATTTTTTAACAAATGGAGAAACAGAGGAAATGTTGGGTAACTCCCTTTGTCCAGAGTAAAGCTAAGACTGGAATATGGCAGTTCTGGGCCTATGGTCCTGCAACCATGGAAATTCCTTTTATAAGTGTGGGTTATGTGCTACTGGTAACATAAAATCTAGATGATCATTCAAAACACTTGATCTTTCCTTCCTTGAGTTGAGAAAGACAATGAATACAAAGAACTGTTGCTTCACTTGATCAGGTTTAGGGAGTGAGCTTTAGCTCCTGGAGTAGTTGTGAATTCCTCTACTACTACACCCATCACTGGCCCCATACCACGAGGACTTGTCTGTGTTCTGTCAGGATGTTTCTTTCAAATTCTTTTGTTTCCTAGAAACTCAGCCGTATTCAGGTCATGTAGTGAATTCAGCTCTCAAAGCACAGGCTTGCCCTTGGCTTTAGAAACTACTCTCAGTTATTTGTAATGATTTTGTGGTATGTCTAGAATTAAATCCTTTTAAAAAGTTCTACTTAAGGAATTTAAAGGTAGGATCTTCTTTACAAGGTTGGAAATAGCTACTTTGGGGAAAGAGCGGGATCCTGTAGACATTGGGGTGGGCCCAAACAATAATATAGTATTACAGAATTACAGAATAATCAGAGTTAGAAGGGACCCTTGAGGATCATCTAGTCCAGCTCCTGGCTGTGCATGAGACATCCCCAAGACTCACACCACGTGAGGCATTCTCCAAGTGCCTTGAGCTCTGTCAGGCTTGCTGCTGTGACAACTTC
>NW_008690592.1:49182-60283 GCF_000695815.1 Acanthisitta chloris | reverse complement strand
CACACACCCACTGTGTATGCAGTATTTAGGCATATAAAGTCCAGTTGGTTATCCCCCATCTGTCAGGAAGGCCTTCTGCCAGCCTGGCCTTGATCATGCTACAGTAGCTTTTTCTGAAGCAGAAGGAAGGTAAAAGGAGAAATAGGGCATAATTTGTTTTCCATATGAAGACCCGAGTCACAGAGTTGGAATGACTTACTCAAAACTGTTTGAATGCACTCTGGAAGATTGAATTGATTTCCAGGTTTCCACAGCTCATTCTGCAGCCTTTGCTCTTAAGATTTTTTTTCCTCAGTTGTGAATATTGAACCTAACAGCTAAAGATGTAACTTGAACTGTCATTTGTCATACTCATTAAGGTCATTGCATTATTGTGCAATTACCTAATACAAACAAAAACCTTTGCTACTATCCAGAAATGTTCACCAACTGTCTACTTAGCAGTATATTTCTTCATAGGGTTTTTTCCCCCTCTCCATCCAAAAATTAGTGCAAAGTAATGGGATGCTATTAATTTCTGGCTCAGTAATTATTTTTCTCTAGTACTGGGGATAGTCTGAAGGGGGCAACAGACACCTGCTGAAGTCTGTCTGTGACACACTCACTGCCATGGACAAGCACCTCTGAATTACTAGTCTGTGCTGCTCATGATTTTTAATGTTTCCTTTTGGAAGAATTCTGAATGTATTTGTCAAAAAAAAACCATGAAAAAAAAAAGCCAAACAGTTGCTGTCTGTGCTTAAGAAAACCAGCTGTTCTGAACCACATTTGAATGGATTGACTGAATTCAAAAAATGAATATACTTGACTACCTTCTAATGGAGAGATTCCTGCAGAAGGGATGGCTGGGTGTAATTTAATTAAACTTCCTGCTCAAGGCACCATAACTTAGAAGTTATATCAGGTTGATTAGAACCTTGTCTAGCCAAGGTTTTAAAATTTTTCAAAGATGGAGATTTGTGCTGGTTTCAGCTGGGATGGAGTTCATTTCTTCTCAGTAGCTGGTACAGTGCTGTGTTTGGATTCAGAATGAGAATAGTGTTGATAGCACACTCATGTTTTGGTTTCTGCTAAGCTGTCTTTATCTGAAATCAAGGACCTTTTTTTTTTCTTGCATTTCATGCTCTGCTGGTGAGAAGGTGTTCAAAGATGGAGATTTGTGCTGGTTTCAGCTGGGATGGAGTTCATTTCTTCTCAGTAGCTGGTACAGTGCTGTGTTTGGATTCAGAATGAGAATAGTGTTGATAGCACACTCATGTTTTGGTTTCTGCTAAGCTGTCTTTATCTGAAATCAAGGACCTTTTTTTTTTCTTGCATTTCATGCTCTGCTGGTGAGAAGGTGAAAAACCTTTTGTGCTGGTTTCAGCTGGGATGGAGTTCATTTCTTCTCAGTAGCTGGTACAGTGCTGTGTTTGGATTCAGAATGAGAATAGTGTTGATAGCACACTCATGTTTTGGTTTCTGCTAAGCTGTCTTTATCTGAAATCAAGGACCTTTTTTTTTTCTTGCATTTCATGCTCTGCTGGTGAGAAGGTGCACAAAAAAACCTGGGAGGGAGTATAGCCAGGACAGGTGACCTGAACTAGCCAGAGGGATATTCCACCTCATAGAATGTCATTTTATCTCATTTTGTTCTCAATTATTAAACTGTTCTTATCTCAAACTATATATTTTACTTTTGTTTCTCATCCCCATTCCACCAGGGTGGAGGAGGAGGGATGAGGGAGTGTGAGCAGCTATGAGGTTCTCAGCTCCTGGCTGGGTTAAACCACGACAAGGTTCTGCAGTTTTTCTGGGCAACTTGTTAACAGAGCTTAACCCCTCCCAGAACTGATATTTAATATGAGCAGGCAAACATGTTAGGCTTTTTTTTGTTTAGGTTTCATGATTGAGTTTTTTTTGTTTGTTTGTTTCTTAAGCTGAGGGACTGCTTCTTGCTGCAGGAAACATGTTGGGAAGGTGAGCTTAGTAAAATGCCAATTCTTCACTATTTCTTCAAAAGAAAACCTGGCAGAAGAAAATTGTATAATCAGTTCTGCCTTTTTCAGAAGATTCTGATATGCAGGAAATACTCAGCTTGCTCTGGCTTAAGGAAGCTTCAGTAAACCCTAGAACTAAGATGGTAAAAGCCTAAATATACTACAAATAGTTATATATCCTTGTGGGAAATCAGTACAGAAATAGTTTGTAACCTACATAGTTAGTACTCCTTTTTTTTACCTTTGAAGTTTAATTGTTGAATTTTCTGTAACTTAATATCTCATTGCCTATCTTTAATATCTGTAATTTAGTATCTTATTACCAATACGAAGTCAAGCAACTTTCACAGAGTACAGCCAATTAAAGAAATTTCTGTTACACAATTCCAGCATAGGTAGAAATTATGTTTCTCAAGAAACAATACCACTGACTTTCTTTGTACTGTTGTTCAAAGTTAGCCAACATTGTGTATATCTTTATAAATTACAATCCAGCACCAGTATCCTCTCTCTAGTTTTAAAATCTCTAGTGAGTGCCTTGCACACTTTCCCTTCCTGCCCTGTAATCACTGCTTCACTTTAGAAATTAAGAATGACTGACTTTCCCAATAGTCTGTAAGCAGTCTTTAAAGACCAAATAAATCAGCATAACTAGCTCCTGTCATGTTAAGAAAACCTTATGAATAAAAGCACAGCTAAATTAAATCTTTTAAATTTAGGCAGACTTTTATATACTTGTGCACATAGACATACTGCATTATGCATGAAATTTAGGATAAGCTTGAGCATGATTTTATATCTGGTCTCAAACACTGATTGGAGTACCATTCCATAGCTTCATAGTTTCTGAAAAACTGCTGTTTTGCACACCTGAGCTGTTGTCTGCACTGTCACAAACATGTTTCCCACGTTCACAAATGTCCAAGACTCTCTTGGAACAATTTCAGCAAAAAAGAAGTACTGAAACAGAGAACTATCTCACATGAGAATTTCTAGCTTTATCCAACACTTCCTGAAATCAGTGCTATCTAACTAAAAATTTATTTTGGAAATAATTTTTAAATGTGCAGATTTTGTTTCTAAGGAAAATAATTTTAAAAAAATTTCAAATCCACTAAACAAAATTCAGTTAAACAAAAAAGTCCCATTGAAAAACTGAAATGCAATTTCTGTCTTCCAAACAGATGTTGAAAAGCATATGGATGATCAGCCAACACATCTAACAAAGATTAGCGAAGCTCAGGTTACCAGAAAAACCCTCCTCTTAGTAGATGTACAATAAATAGCAGCTCAGCAATCCTGATGGCCCTTGCTGCACCTCCCTGTGCCCCATAAACCTGTTAAAAGAGCAGCTGGTCATTAGTCTTTGGCAGTCCTTGGTAGCTTCCTTGCAGGCCCCTTGGAGTGCCCAGCCCTCCCTCCTGTGACATGACCTCTGGGTCACCCCTAGGCAGACCTCAGGCTGGAGAACTGACCCTCCTTGCTTGCCTTGGTCATTGTGGTGCCTGTCCCTAATGCCATCCCTGCACTGCTTCCTGGATTGGAGGAACCTGGAGCTGATTGGATCAAGCTTTATGTGAGACCTTTTTCTCCTCGGGGGTTAGAGAATCTCTAGGTGGGAGTCATCTATGACAGATTTTACTCTTCAATAGGGTTAAATTCCCCAAATAATTTCTACTCCCTGCTATGCACACACACAATATTTTATTACCCAGGCCCAATTCACACCTTGCCACCTTATGGTGACCTCTTACCAGGAAATGTTTATCAGAATTCCTCTTCTTTTTCTATATAAAATAATTAACTACTCACTACATATATACTTAAACAGATTTTAACCAAGGTAATGAAAACCATAAAATTAATTTGGGACTACTACTATCATTCATCTTCTACCGAGTTGCTCCTTTCCCTTTTCAATGGGGTTCCACATCATAAAACTTAAATCCTCCAGGTTTACATTTACTTTCAATTCACTTAGGTTTTAAATCTACAAGTCAAAACATGAGCTACAAATCTTGTTACATCACACTCCTACCTTGCACGTGCTGTAGGTACTTAAGCTTAAATTTTACAGCATAATTAATTCTTAAAATTAATGCAGTGTGTGCAAATTAGTTGTTGGTAGTTCGTGGTGTAGCTTTTTTTTTAAATGTCCTGCCCTTTTTGAATATTAACGAATAATTACAGTGCATTACTTAAAGCTTTTCAACTTTCATTTGTATCCATTTACAATCACATAATTTTTAACGCTAAGGTTGGATTAAGTCACTTGTGGGAATGTATTAACCTTTTGTTCAGGAAGAGATGAGACATTGCTTGCACCTGCTCTACAAATATGCACTGGGTTTTCTTATGTTAATCAGGCACATTTGAATCTTATATAAAAACTTCAGTGTGGGTGTATAGATACAACTAAGATGCTTACATTTAATACTGCTCAAACAAGTAGTGGCAATGACTCACAAGTTCTATGTACCAGGGAAATGGGATTAATCCTTTCAAACTGTGTATCTCCTGTGTCCTTCCATGAGAGAGGTTTGGATCTGGGTGAGTGCAATGATCAGAGAAAGGCACTGCACAGACATGCAGGGACTGAAGTTGCAAGACAAATAAGAAGGGCATTATATGCAGCCAGTTACAGAAAGTTCTCCAGGAAATACTGTGCTCTGGTTCTGACTGAACTCTGTTACTCTTAAATAGGGTATTTTTGAACCTTTTCTCCTCTCATGCCCTTCTCCTCTCGTGTTCCTCTTCTGAGCCCACGTGTCTCGTTCTGGTCACTAAAATGTTAGTAGAACATGTGCTATTCTCCAGACCATGTTGAGAAGAGTGCATCTAGTTTTGGGCCCCTTCATACAAGAACACCAATGGTCAAGCTGATATCTGGGGTTGGAGCCCACAGTTTGAGGGAAGAGGACTTGCTCAGCCTGGGGAGGAGATGGATTCAGGCACCTATCAGCAAGTGCCTTCACAGAGGTTATGGGGGAGATGGAGTCAGGCCCTTCATGCTGGTGCATGGCAGAGGGTGAGAAACTGAAACAAGAGAGCTCAGGCTGGACAAAGCCCTGACTGACCTACCTCGAGCTCATGGCTGACCCTGCACTGTGCAGGAGTTTGGAACAGAGTCCTCCTGCAGTCCCTTCCCACCTCCACTACTAGCCTATGACCCTGAAATACCTCTCTGGCCACTAATGATTACCCAAACACAGTGCAGGAGAATTCTCTAAAATATTCCAACACACATTATCTATACTGGCAAAAATGGAATCAGCCATAGGTTAAATAAAATACTACACTCAATAAGGGGGCAACAGGGAAAAAATGCCAAATTAACTTCCTAACAATGGGAACAATTAAGACTTTTTTTAGAATTAGAGCTACGTTTTCTTGAATTCAAAACAAGGGACTGCAAATACAGATATTAAACCTGCTGGTGATCAGAGAAAAGAGGAAGTAATATCAGTATCTAAAAATCAAGTAAGATAGGTCAACTGGAGAGTACTTCCCTAATATTTAACTGCAGAAAAGTCTGAGAACACAGTCTGTGAGAACACAGTCCTGGGTAAACTTAGGCAGAACCAGAAGTTTTCTTTTAATCCTAGATTTACTAGTGCATTGAAGACCAAAGTTCAAGACTTAAGAAATCTACTGATAAGTGCACTTAAAAGCTAAAAGCTCTTATGGAGTACACATATGGAAAAGCTCACACTACAAGCTGTGTGACTTGAGGTTTTCTGCCACCCAGCAGCCTCTTGAGTGTTTCACAGTCTCTGACCAGGAGGCTTTCTGCCCAGTGCTTTCCAAATCCAAAGCATTTGGGATCCCATAACGATAGGACACATCCTAGAACAAGGAACTCTGATTTGAAAATCACACTTTCCAATAACAACTGAATCTTTTTTTTTTTTTACATACAAGTAATTTAGGATTAAATTTTGGACAATTTTTCTGCTACACCATCCAAGTTTTCAAAGATCCATAAAAAGAACAAATATTAGTTCAGAAAACATCCAGAATTAATTTCTCTCCTTCCAAAGATATTTGTCCAGCCACTTAAGACTTCCATTACTAGATGAATGATTCCTGCGTATAAAGACAATTTGTGAAAGGGTTTAATGACTTTTCCACATGGAAATCTCTCTACAAACAGAGTTCTACATGTAGTTTATACAATCTTAGTTTATACAATCTTAGTTTATACAATCCCAGCTGACCTAAAGTGTGTACAACTCTTGTAATCCAGAAATGCACTGGTAGATCATATGTTTTCTCACCTATTAATGTTTGTAGCATCAGAATTAAGACAGACTTGTATAACTTCTTTCCTATACTGCTATTACATTCCATTTTAAAAAGTGACAAATAAAGTGACACTTTTTATCAGAATGGGGTCTTATACAAGACATCTGTGCAGACTAAGCCAAACTCCAGTATAATTTTAGAAACAGCTGTCAAGACTTCATTGTAATATAACAGCAAACATTTGCTTTTACTACGACGAAACCATGACTATGGGAATTTACATTTGGGTAACTGAAGATGGGATTTGGGCTATAGACATAAATGAAAAAGATTATCAGATTACAGAGAGTAAGCAGTGAGTCTAAACATCATTTCCACCACTTTTATTCTACCATCATCTCCCCAAACTTAGCCACAGAAAACTATGATTTTGAATTCTATTTTGCTGCAATGGTTAAGAACTCTAGAGCAAATGTATTATGCTCACTCACCTCTCAGCTATGAAAATTTACCAATTATATAACTTTTTACAAAAGTTAGTCCTTTCTTCCCCTGTTCCCTTTCCCCAGATTCCTTAGAGTTTTCTCTTCTCCCTGACCAAGGACAGGTTAAAAGTTAGGTTCTCTATCAGCAGCATTTTGAGGTGTGAGCATAAATAAAGAGTCTCAATTCACAGCAGTTAAATGCACAGAGTACCCAAGTGAGTGAAAGCTGTTGCTCTGAAGCAGCACAGGAAAGCACTGGCCCCAGCTGAACAGGGAGTAGCATCGTGTGCTGACAAATCTCAGACAGCTACAGTGGACTCGTCATCAGAGATGAGGATAAGCACATGGCCTCCTTATGTTTAAGTGATTTGGTGGTGCTGTATAAATATCTGTTATCAGAACAAGATTGTTAGCATTCTCTGCTATGTGGGAGAGTTCATTTTCAAAATCAAATTATCAGATGTGAAACTGTAAAGGAAGACTCTCTGAGTTAAACTGAAGTGTATGACTCAAAATAGGACTTAAAAATTAATTACATTCCATAAATCCCAGCAAATCTTGGGCCTTCTATACAGTCAGACCTTTCGTCTTTTTATTATCCCTCACATCATAGCTCTGGGCTTTGAACTTCAGGTCCTCAGCTTTAACAGTGATTTTGCTACACGCTGTTGAGTTCTCAGCTGAAACATTCTTAATAGTACCACTAGTGTTGGTTTTTTTCTCTTTCCATGCCAAAATGTAGAATTCTCTGGTCTCAAAAGCCTTAGAAAAGAACTCGTAATTCTGTATTTTTTCTTTACTGTTTTTCAGTGCTGAAAAAGGAACAATTTCAAAACCCCCAAAAAGTCTGTGTAAGCCACTGATTTTGCTGGAGGGCTACAAAAAGACCTATGCAGCTATTTGATTCAAACAGTCAAATATGCTGATTTCCTTCATCTGGTTAATTACAACTGGAGCAAAATTTTCCAACTTCATGGACCACTATAGAAAAAAATTAAAACCAGTTAGCTGGTTTAGAAGTTTCTATCTTTCAATAGGACAGGGCCTGCTCCCAGGTAAAGTCAAGAATACCGTGTACCTGTATGAAATCTTACATCCACAAGTGGCTACTTGTGTTCCCACTGAAGTCCACAATTGTTGCAGTGTGCTCAGCTCCTCTGAAGCTTATTTGCTTTTTTTCTTCTTTTAATCAGTTGTAAAACCTGCAGAGCTGAAGACAGATTTGATTGGTAGAAATAGACTATTTAGAATGGGCTAATATAGTCCAAAAGTCATATCCTGAATAAAAATACTTCCTGTATTAACCCTTTGTGCTTGCAGAAAGAAGTTAAGGTAACTGAGTTGCTGATACCATCACAGAGGAAAAGGTCAATGTGGTGTTGAACTAACTTCCTTTCAATACACTTTGGTCAGTCAGCACAAAAAGGTTTGAAACTGTGCTTTCAGATAGATTTGTTTGCTTCCGTCTTATAGGATGGTGACCTCCAGGACCACAAGATTTATGTCCCCTGACTGCAAGCCAGACTCCTGTATCCTGTTTATTATTTAATATGTGCTCTGTCAAATAAGCACAATTCAAATGCTTTGCCACTCAGGAGTCAAGCCCAAGTCCACATTTAGACAGAATTTAGTTACATGTTTTAGCCAAGGATTATTTAATGATCCTGAAACAGAACCGATGAAATCTTCTTCCATATGAATGCCTCAGCCACTCTGGGTATCACGCAGAGAAAGAGGAGAGTCTCTCTCCCACAGCAAACTGGACACCTAGTGTTGGCTGCAGTTTGGAGGGAAAGCTATCTAAATCCTTTCTGGCAGAGAAAGAAGTTAAACCTGGATTTCTCACTTCCTGGTAGATGCTTTAATTCACATGTTGTGAAAAGAAGAAAACCCTACCAGCTCTTGCTTGATTGTTAAATGACTCCTGGTGTCCTTCTGATGAAAAGGTTGCTGATCACTCACACTACAGTATCACAGATGGACAGAATGACATTCCTGCAGGGAGAACTGGGTTTCAAACATAACCACATACCCCTTAGGTCTCAGCAGCAATCAGCAAGCACAAACTGAGGCTCCCACTGTCCAGGAATTCAAGTCTCAGAGCCAACCACCACAATATAACTGTTTTTGCTTACAGCTTCTCCCACACATGACTGCATGAAATTCAAGTTTCCAGTAAATCACAAGCAGGCTGTTGGCAGGAACCACTACTCCCCTGAGTAAATCACAAGCAGGCTGTTGGCAGGAGCTACTACTCCCCTGGACATGTCAGTAGTATGGGTAAGAGGAATAAGGTCAAAATTCAGCAGAAGGAAATAAGAAAACCTTAGGAAAAAGTGCACAGTTTTCCATAGGATCCCATTCCACATTACAAAATCTCTGATACTAAGCAGGTTTAAATTACCCTATTCACACAAGCCTTCCTTTTGCTTTCTTTCCCATTCTCTCTCCCTCTCTTTGTATCACTGGGAGCAGCATGTGAATCTGTGAAGAGGAGAGCAACTCAGTGCCCATTTCCTGTACTGTGGACTATCAGCATCTCCATCTTGCAGACTCAGTTACAGTTGAGCCAAATACTTATGACAAATAGAATAATTTTTTTTAAATTGTCTTTTTTCACTTCTTGTTTTTTTAATTTCCTTTTCTGCTTCTATTTTTATTTGCTATGCTCTGCTTTCAAGTTCATTTCTTTCCTGCTTTATGTGCATTTCCTCACCTTCTCTCCAACTTTGCATTTCCCTTTTCCTCCCTCCTCTCACATTCACATCTACTTAGGGAAGCATTACAGTATCACAGTATTGTTAAACCACAGAATTAGAAGTACAGTCTGGCTCCAGCTAGCCTTGGTCCTTGCAAAACTATTTTACTTCCTGAAAACTACAACAATTGGAGATGCAGAAAGCATTCAAGGACACCTCTGTAAGCCCCTCCTACAGTTTAAACACTCCGAGGCTCAGTTCCCACGAATGCAGCACTAGCCTCTGCCTGCAGAGACAGCTGCAAAAATCGTAGTTCATGATATCTTTTGAAATAGATGGAATATTGCAACATGGAATTCATGTTATTTCTGCATGACTACAGGAGAGAGAAATCCTCCTACTGAGTTTGGTTGGGGTTTTTTTGCATTAATTTATTATTTAAACCACATGAAACTGAGGCAAATTAAGCTCATGTACATATTATTGTAGCTGAGCCTGAGTTTATGGTCCAGTCCCTGGAGCCATTTGCAACCACAGAGCCTGGAGGGAAAGACTTTCCTGGGAACTCCATGCCTGAGTCACTCATCCTAGCAAGTCCTTGGCTCAACCAACTTAGGCAAAGTGAGATTTAATGTGCGGGCAGCATGGATTATCTGGGAGTTTTGGCTAAAAAATAAATTCAGTCCAATACCATTCTAGCAAAAATGCATCCCCATTGTATACATGGGGATTTATGAGGGCTTGCAGTTACCTCCCAGTCCTTAGCAAAATAACAAGTTATTGGCCCATAGAGAACAGACATCTTTGAAAGAAGGATGTTTCTCTTTTAGTACTCCTTGTTTAGGTGAGAGTGTTGTTCAGAGTATACCCAAGACTGCATCCAGACTACTGTGAAGCTGTGATGGATATTTTATAAACTTACTTGCATGAGATTCCTGAGGTTTCCCAACTTCATCCGGGAAAAGAACAATTATCACATAAATAAATGTAAGACTGACCTTAAATTAAGCCGAGATATGCAATATCCACAAAAAGCCCAGGAATAAAACAGATTAAAGAAAACTTGTGCAAACTTTAGAATGATCACTTTCCCAGCATTTTACTCTGACATGTGTTTTATCTACCCTGCACTCAAACTACCACCATATGAGGAAGAGCATCATTCTGCCCCTTGGTTGGTAATAAACAGAGCAAAACCGCAAAACCTACTCTGGCACAGCTTTACAAGTGCATGCAGATAGAGACATTATTTCCCCCTTTAACTGTAGAAGCAAATAGTAGCAGTGTTGGTGGTGGTGACAAACACCCAAATTTAGGTCAGGGGATTAAATAGCTGCAAGGATGGCTGGCAGATCACACTGTAGTTATGCTCCTCTAAAAAGGCACTGCTGGTGGTTAACATGAATTTTGATACACAGATATGTGTCTAAACCAGCTGACTCTAGATTATGACACAAAAATTATTCCCTAAGCAATTTCTTTATGAGAAGACAGTAGGAAGAAAAACAGCATCTATTTGTGAATTTATGTTCTTGACTCATGGATTTTGACACAAAGTTTTGGGGGGTTTGGCAGTTTTTTGTTGTTGTTGTTGAGCAAGTGGGTGATAATACAAGACAACAGGAACAGAATGTGTTCTTAACCAACCTGCTGTTTCAAAACAATGCTGGGAAGTTGCTGACATACCAATATG
>NW_008690592.1:0-49153 GCF_000695815.1 Acanthisitta chloris | reverse complement strand
AACTCAGAGCACACACTCATCTACAATGTTGGATCTGCTTACTAGTTTCCTTAGGAAAAGTGTCTGGTTCCAGTCTACAGGCTTTCTCCAAGGGCAGTGAACACTGAACCATCCTTCAGAGCACACATTCATCTACAATGTTGGATCTGCTCACTAGTTTCCTTAGGAAAAGAGTCTGGTTCCAGTCTGCAGGCTTTCTCCAGGGGCAGTGAACACTGAACCATCATGATGCAGCTCACAGCCCTGGGTTTGTCCTGTGCACCAGGTGTCCCATTGTTTCACCCAGTGTGACTCTGGGTAATGCAATTGCTGAGGTGGAAGATGCTGAAGAGGTGTTACCCCAGTAACAAACTGGAGTTCACTGGGATGTGGCTGATGTGGCCATAAGATGCATAACTCAGACTAGATGTACAAGTAGGAAATTTCAAACAGGAAAGGAGCAGAAGAGGTGTTTTCTATAACTAATACTGAACAAGAAGTGGAAACTTCTCTCTTTTACTCAATGCTTATTCATTAAAACCGGAATATGCTGACCTTGCCCTACAGCAAGACTTCTTAGAACTTTTCATAGCAAGCAAATCTATATTTCCATTGGCTTCTGGTGATATTGGTGATTTATGGATGGCTGATCCTACATGCCATTTGCAATAACCTGAAAAGAAGAGGGATATGGCTGCAAAGTCCTGCAGGGCCACGGTATAGTCCATCAGCACATCTTCCTTTGTAAGGGCTGCATTCTGTATCCTGTGTACTCTCTGACAAATCTCATTTATCTCTACAGTACAGATCTTCACATTTAAAAGAATGTTAAAGCAACCTTAAACTCTTTCTGGGAATAAAGATATATTTGAATATGCTTTTCAGTCAAGGATATGCTAAAGGAAGTCCTAACTGTAGTTATCAAATACTCTGAAAACGTTCAGGGAAATGGAGAACATTTTTCAGTCAACTTAGTTGGAAAATTCAGGTCAGGCTTTATAAATATCAAAAGCTTCTAGAGAAAGGCTAACTGCTTTCCACTTCCTACAGGAAATTTTTGCTGTGTGACATGCTGAACAATGACCATTTAGATGAAGTTTTTAATAAGTAGGCAATTAAAAATCACTGTTCTAAGATCAGCAAAGGTCTTTGCTGAGTGTGCATCTATGGTGAAAAAAAGGTCAGCTAGCAGGAGTAGCTGGTTTCACAGCATGGATTGATGCAAGAGTGGGAGAGTTGGCTCTGCCATCATGCTGATGATCACCACTGCTAGCTTGGTTGCAGTAGCCTAAATATGTGTAAGACCCTACAGCAGTTTGGATTCAGGACCTGATCTAGTCAGAAGTTAATCCAACAGAAAAAAAATGGAGTGGTGGTGATAAATTAGTTTTGTGTAAGGAGCAGACTCTCCTTTGGAAAGTCCCCAGCTCCCTATGGGTGATTGGGATTGGAAACTATGAAGTATCTTCTTTTGCTATCAGCCAGATTTTGGCACCTTAGGACAGCAATATCCCAAAAATATTATCATCTGAAAGGAATGAGATGCAGAATAATCCAAGAAACATTATAACTCCTTTAAGGCAAGTAAACAATGGAACTTCATTTGGAATAGAATGCACTATACTGACCACTGCTATGAAAGGTGACATTGCACTAGAAGTTTTGGAGAGGGTGGCACAGATTATGGACATGTGAAAAGCATTTCTAAACATAAAGACTTAGAGTGATATTTTGCTGATTTTTTTTTCATTTAGAAAAGACATGAGTAAGAATTTCACATATTCATGATTAGTAGGAAAATGGTAGATGACCAAATTTTAGTCTTCCTGCATCATAATTCAAAAACAAGGGGATAAGAAGGAGAAATATTTTAAACCAATCAAAGGAAATACTTTTTACAAAGTGTCTAATTAAACTATGCAACTCTTTTCCACAGGAAGTAATATGGGAGAGTACTTTAAAATGAGTCATAAAATGTCAGGACTTCTAGACTTATGACTAATGCCACTGATTTAGGAAGACAAACTAAGTCTTATGCCTGCAGACTTAAGTTTAAGCAATCTATATCAGATAGCAAAAAACCCACTTAACACTGTAGGAGCAGCTGGTCCCAAGTCTGTCTTCAGGGGTGTTTGCAACATCCTCCTGTGAAACTCTGGCTGCTGCTTATTGCCAAAGACTAGTGTACCAAACAGTTTGAAGGCTTTTCATTTGATCCTGTGTGGGAATTACATTGCTCCTTATAAACCAAGCAATGCTATCTCATGGAAACCTCTGTCACGCACAGTTACAGAAAAGTTTAGGCAGGATGATCATAGGAGATCATCAAGACCAGAGTTCCACTCAAAGCAAGGCTACCTCTGCAGTTCAATTAGATTGATCATGGGGGTTTTCTTGCAGAAGAACTGCAAAAAAAATCAAGGACAGAGGTTCTACAGCTGCTGAGGAACCTGTTTTGAGTGCTGAACCATCCTCACCATATATTTATTGCTCACATACAACTGGAACTTCCCTTATCACATGTTTTGACCATATCGCCTTATCTTTTTATTGTACACCTCTGAGAAGGGACTGGCTCTGTGTTCTCTCTAACCTCTGCTCAGTGGAGGAAAGGCTACAATCAGTCCAGAAATACACTTTTCCGTTCTAAGATGTTGGGGTTTTTTACCCAGCAACAGTATCAAGACATATCTGCAGATTAGAAACTTCCAATCACAAAATAGATTAAACGGGATGGAAAAATAGACCTGCATTAGCCACAACATCTCTCAAACTTTGTTTTTCAAACCTGCCATCAGTGTGTTCTCCAAAAAGTTGTGCTTTTACTTAAATCTAATTGTGACTTCTTGGAAGTTAGGAAATCACATTACCAAGAATTAAATTGACCAAGCATATTAAATAAAATTTAAGGTGCTTTTTGTACAACTTAAGTTTGGGCCATAATCTCAGGGTGACCTAGAAGATGAACTGTACTACATTCCTTTATCTAGACAGCAGACTTCTGTCTCTTTCCATCCCAAGGATGGCTCTTTTAAGGCACTCAAAAAACTTGCTTTCAAGATGTCTGTTCTTGACAGTTCAACTGCAGGAAAGATACAACTGAAAAGAGGTATTCATCTTTTAAGTACAGGCAGGGATGTTAATCTTGTGGTTCAGAACTGACAGTTTTTCTTTTCAAGTGTCATAGACGTGAGCTCTGATTACACACTCTTCAGAGGCTCCAACAAAAGAAGCTCTTGTTTCATCTGTGCTTCATGCTGTTGGTCTATTGTTTCACATATTCATTTTGCTAATCATACAAAATGCTACCTTGAAATTAAGTTTTTGTCATTAACAGTGGAAACAATACCTATATAAACAATCTTTTATAAAATTCTATGAGATTTTAAAAATGTTCTACCAATTTGGTAAGAGTCCCAATATTTCTCTCTCATCTCTTTATTACTACTCTGTACCATGTTTTGTTATTATGCTTATTTTACAGTTTAGGACATTTAACAATGTATCAGCAATTTTTCTTTAACACTCTCTGGTCAAGATTTCTACATACCCAAAACATGAGTCTCACTTATAATCCAAGTAACCTACATCAAAAATTGTCCCAGGGTTTTTGTGAAAAGCATTGTGAAGGCTTTCAGTTTGTTTGCAATGAACAAGAGAAGGTGTGGTGGCTGGTCTTGCTCCTGACAGCCCTGAACCTGTCACAGCCATCCCCTGCTTCATTGTGTTTGGTTGTTAAGTATCTGAGTGAGAGTTCTGCAAATGTGAAAGCAATTGATTACTCACTTGGCTGTGTCAAATACAGTAATTGGCAATATAAATTGTATGCAGAATTACTCCTTACAGGTTTTGAACATTCAGCCCTCCAGCTACAGTTTGTGGGATTGCTGCCAAATCCTTCTCTCCTGCTGTTGACAGCTTGAGGAAAATGCTGTGCAGAGTTCTTCACACTACATTCTCTCCTGTCCCAGACACTATCTAGAAATCTAGATAGCTCAGTGTTGAAAGATGGCTCAAACTTTCTCCTGCTTTCTTCCATTTTGAAGAGAACACAAACCAAAACAGTGTAAGACAGAAACTTTAAAAGATCCCAAACACACCACCACAAGATATCGAATTCAGCAAAGCACTACTGCATTCCTTGCAAACAAAAATGTTGTGCATGCTATGAATTTATATAATGTCAAGTGACAAAACAAACAGAAAACAAATCCATTGCAAGTTACTAAAGACTGTGAATCTAACTCTGACTCAGGACACTCCTGAGCTTCAAAACTGTTGGAGGTTGCAAGTGCATTTAGAGCAGCTAGCATTTATGATACTTGTTGCTTTTACAGCATTTTTTAGGCATTAACTTTTACCTACTGCTGGTTAAAATACTTGGCTGACCTAGTGCGGTCATTCTTATGCTCTCCATCACAATGAACATAATTTCCCTGTCACTGAGTCTTCCTACAATTATCCTGTTACCTACTTACCTGGGTTTCATTCCAAAGTTGTGTGTATGCACCCATAAAACACTGCTGAAACCTTCAGCATTGATCTCACACAGTATTTACCTTCTCTTCCCTATTAATCAAGCCCAAGACTAAACAGGTGCCTTGGTTGTAACTCACATCATCTCACCTGCCTTTCATTTCTGCAGCAAGAGGACTTTGCTAGCAAAACCCACAACAGCTTTTAGGAAGTAGATTTTCACATCCAGAGAAGTGCAAATCCTGGAGGTTATATTAATTCCATTGAATTAACAGTGAGCTAGGCACAGGAAAAAAAACAGGAATAACAATACATGCAGACTACTGGCAAAGTGTGCTCTTCTACTGCTTGCTACCACAGACACTTGCTACAGAACAGGGATCAAGACAAAGAATTAAGTTCTGACAAAAATTTAAAGATACAATAAAATAAACAGGACCTTACAGGGGGACATGCTCTGCTTAGAGAAGTTACCTGGTCCAGCACAGCAGCAAGCTGATGAAGCTGAATGGCCTGACACATGCAGAGACATCAGATCATCATTTGGCCTTAAACATCATAATCAGGCCCTGCTAGTTCCTGAAAACAGGAGGAGCCTGTCCCTGCAAACACAAGGCCATCGGTGCTATCTCCAGCAGATAACAGCACCTCTGTCATGGGACACATTAACTCTTCCATTCAGTATACCTACAAAATAATTTGAAAGCATTCTTTGAGAAGTTAAAAAAATGTATCCTTTTCTGGTTTAGCTTTACATTTTATGGAAGAGTACATCCTGAACTGACAGCAGGGAGTGAGATTTTGCAATCACCTGTTAAAATCCAGACACATTTTATCATTAGCATTTAGCATTGCCCCATGGTATTGCTGGGCTAAACCCCTGCTCTGAGGACAAAAGGGCCACAGCTGTGCTTGAGCACAGACTAAATGGGAAAATGCAACTCTAGAACCTGTGAGTGACTTTGTAGAAAAAACCTGAGAGGACCTGTCACAGCCCTTCACTCTACAGACCACTGTCTTGGTCATAAAGACAGCCCCTGGGACAGGGACTCTTACCTAGACCTCCAGGCAGCTCTGACCCATTCTGAAAGCACTTGCTGGGCTGGAGCTGCTGTTCATAACTTTTTGCCAGGGCAAAGGCTCTGCAAATTGCTTGATGAGAAATAGTGCAATTCCTTCTGTAACAGTCAATAAAAAGAGAAGTCATTTGACTGAACTTTTACCCTCCATAGGGCAAGCTTCTACCCAAACCATTAAGTGTTCTGGAAAATACCGAGAATCAGGCAGAAGGGGAGGAGATCCCCTGGCAAGATCCTTCTTTGTGATTTCACTGAGCGGAAGCTCACTGCCCACACAAGGGCAGCCTCTCCTAAAATAAGCACTACATCCTCTATCTATTCACTTAGGGCTTCTGGGTGAAAAACTGGCCCTGTTGAAATCACAGGCTAACTCCTATAGACCTAAATGACCTTAATGGAGACCCTAAGGTCTCCTAAACCACGTGGACATTAAGGTCTGTGTCTGTATCAGAAATACTGATGAAACCAACAGCTGAAAGGATACTGGCAACTCATGGAGGAATTTCCATGAAAGACTACACAAGCACCAAAGCATTGTAGCAAGGGAGCTCCTATTTCTCTCCCATTCCTCTTTTTAGTCCTTCTAAGGGATCACAGAGAGGGGGAAAAGCACAGGAACTGCTATGTCCCTTCTCCAAGTAAGCCTCACCCAAGATTTCTCAGAGAGGGCATAAGAAAGCAAGGCATCTCACTGGGTCTCACCAGAGATCCAGCTACTGCTTATGTCTCCAGCTCTGGGAGACACTACTTCAGGATAGCATACAAACCTGGCCACTTGCTCCAGTACCTATCCCAAGAATTGCTCAGCATCAATGGCCTTGAATTAGGGATGGTATACAGTAAATTTCTGCCTACTCCCTTCAGTATTTGCTTAAGGACCTCTAGCCCATTATTTTTTCCACTCCCACTTTGAAGCAATTGATCCTATTATCCCCCAGAACCTTCTGCATCAAATTCTAGTAGGTCACCATTCATTGTGTAAAGAAGTGCTATTCTGTTCTCTTTGTTAAACCACTTTCTCCTTAGTTTGCATGTCTTGCAGTTCTGGCACTGCATGATCTAGAGAACAGCAGTTCTGCATCTGTTGTCTGCTATCAACTGCCTTCACAATTTGGAAAACATCAGTCACATCCCCTCCTCCTTCAGAATTCTCTCTCCAAACTGGAAAGTCGCAGACATTTCCATTTTTCCTGTTTTTCAGTCCTCCTTCTCTGTATCTGTTCTAATTATCCTTCTGGCAATACAGACACACAAACCATACCCAATAGGCAAAATGTGTGTGCACTGAAGTTTTGCACAGTGGAAAAAATCATGCTTTCTGGTTTATTCACAAGACAGCACTGAGACAGGCCTGACATTATTCTGAATAAATATGCCTGGCACCACCTCCAAGAAATTTATGTCATGGGCCTGTCAAAGCTCTCCTCCTCCTCTGTCTTCAATCTTTTCTTCACCCTCCTACTGCATGCTCACATTCCTCCAAGCCAAGTCCACACTGCTCTCCCATTTTTCTGCTACACCCCCACCTTCCAAGCCTCCCTTTCCAATCTAGATAGGCATTCTGCAACCACTGATTTACTGTGCACAAAACACTACTGAACATGCTGTGAAAAAGATAAGGGAGATCTGCACCACTGCCTCATCCCATAGCAGCTACCAAGAGACATCTGCATTTGCATTGCTGTTGGGAGCAGTTGTTATCATGTGTGTAATGTAAAGACATATTCTTTGCATCTATCTCTGCTTGACCTTCTGTGTGCAAGTTTGGTAGATCCAAGCCCACCTGCCTGTACCTAACACAGTGGATCAGAGTTGCTGAGACTAGATGCACTTCCACATCTCAGACACAGAGCCTGCACCCTACAATCTTGCCTTCAGTGCTGAACATCAGCACCCAGATGAGTCAAAGCACCATTGCTGCTCAAGAAAAGGGATGTAGGGAAGAATACTATCAAGCTTCACATCTCCTTCCCAGCTTCTTTTGTGTTCCACAGAAAGTTCACTATTTTCACAGCCATTTTGCCAAGTGTGTGGTGAAAAAGGCACTAATCAGGATGAATCATGCAGACTCTGGTTCTGTATTAAAAGGAAAGTTTTTAGGCATGAATTTAGATTTCCACAGTGAGCAGCTTGGGAATGGTGTTTCTTTAGGAAACAACTGAAGCACTATTGTCAAAACTGCACAGATTTTGCCTGTCCCCCTTGTCTCTGCCTTTAGGTCACTGCTGGCCTTGCTTGTGCCTTTACAGCTAGGGCTTCCCATGATCTGCTGTTTCTAAGGATAACTTTTACTGGCTCCTTTCATGTTAATGTGTATTTTGACATCATCTTAAGCAAGAATCACTAGGGGGATTTAGTAAAAAAAAATCTTTGGGTAGTTTTATTTCACAGTGGAAATCTGTAAAGCATATTTATCATCAGCTTATATTTTACATGAAGGGTCTGATTTGGCTCACCACAAAATAATAGAATTCTGACATTGATTTAATAATGATTAAACACTTAAAAAATACCTCAGCAGTCCTAGAACTAACTAGATTACAACCCCAGACACTTTCTGAATAACATTTAAAATAAAAGGTTCCACAAATAAACCTCAAGATCTTAAATTAAATTAATTAGAAATGCAATAGTGATTCTATTACTGAAGGTAGAGATTTTATGGCAGTATCAGTGAAAGGACAACATTTTCCAACCATTTCCACAAGCAGACAAATTGTATTAAAAACATTCACACTGTAGAGTAATACAAAATAAAATATCATCTGATCAGCTCAAGAAATGCTGATTTATACATCTGAATTAACAAAATTTCTCTGTACAGTTGCAGTGAGACTGCAATTTTACAAACTGATACTCAGTTGAACCTATTTATAAGACAAATCATACACTATGTACAAACTTAGTTCTCCACGGAACTCTGCTGAGCATGCTTCAATACAAATGATTTACCAGTTTCTAGTAGAGGATGGTAGCTTTTCCTTGAATTTAAAACCCTAAATACTTAACAAAACCTGAAAAAAATCCATTTGCTATCACATGGTGCTGTTGTTAAGTCACTTGTTTGTTACCGTATGTTATGGAAGAGTAGAACCAGTCACAACAATAAATAAATTTGCTTCTTATCAACTAAAGATTTATATTCATGTGATCACACTTTCAGCCTGAGTGCTTTTACTAGACTGTAGGATCCATTTATCTTTGCTCTTCTTGACACGTAGATCAGAATTGCAACTCCTGGTACTGCTATTGCTGTTACAGAGGAGAATGCAATAATCAATGGTATCATTTGATCTGGCTCTTCCAATCTTGCTGTAAATGGAAACAAAAGGAGAAAAAAGTTGTGTAACAATTGATTGAAACAGATACACATACATCACTGTAAGCGCAGTGTTATTAACAACCTACACTTGGAACACTACTTATGACTTAATGCACAAAGCACATTTCCAAATGTTTTTCTTATACTTCTTTCTTTTGTGACTTCATATTACACACTTTAATTTCTAGCCACTATCTTGGTCTTGGATTTGCTATGCAAGTTCAAACCCATCTGATACCATCTGCAATGAAGAATACCATGAAATTAATGAAGAATACAAGAGGAATACCACATATTTTACCCAGGAAACATTTGGGTACATTTCAGCCTGCTGAAAACAATGCCTCAAGGGGAAGACCATGTTTAAAAAGCCAAATCTTTAGATATTTTTGTGAAACAGAACTTTCTCTGGATTAGTCTCACTGTTCATGCATGTGGAGAGAAATGCAGCCAGCATCCACCTTCTTCTGGTGTTATCATTAAAGCTACTCTACCAGCTTGGGTAAGAGAGACAATAACATCCACACTGAAAGGAGGATAACTGCAGTTTAGTCTCATCAGCTCCTCTATTGTTTGGGTTGATTTCGGGTGTGTTGGTTGGGATTTTTGCGGTTAACTGAAGTACTGTTGTGCAAGGATTAGCCATGAACTAGCTGTGCTCACCTTGACACAAAATTCAGTAGAAAGTACAAACAAAATTAGCTTAAGGTAGTACACCTACATACCTACTACAGCTATCTCAATCACTGTGATGTTATTTCCAATCTTATTGAAAACATGAAGCAAAGACGTGCCTGTATAATTTTGGTGACATTGCAGAGTATAAAGGTTTTATTCACTGATGGCAGAGCAGTTTTTCCTGATGGACTTTTTTCGGGACCACCTCTGATGGTGGGTTACTTTATGTGCTACATGTAATTGTGATACTTTAACATTTTCTGATGAATATACTAACACAGTGATAGTTTCAGGAGGAACTGAAAAGAAATGCAAGGTAAGATTTAGCAACAAGGAAAAACTCATGAGGTATAAGCAGCTTTTATACGCAGAATACTAATCCAGTTAATGCGCCCAATGAAATAGTTGAGCATGTAGCTTTAGACACTGCTCTGTCACCAGCTATCCTTCACACACTGAGACCAACAACTGCTGATAGAAAGAACATTTTATCAATTGATGGGGTATGTTGCGTATTTTTTACTTAACATGGAGCCTTTTCTTTTTTCTTACTTTAAATTCACTATTTATTCATTTGAGTTCATGATAGAACACAGACCAATGGACCTAGAGGTTGATGTCCTCTTTCAACAGAGGAGAAATAGAAAAGGCAAAGGAAGGAGTACTAAAATAGTTTGGGGTTTTTCACTAGGTTCCTCAATTTTACATCCTGTTTTCAAAGATGGAAGTGGAACTATGAAAAATTTTGAAGCAGCAATTATTCTGTGAGTCTGTCATTTCTGGACAGAAGTTTTCATTAGCATTAAGACCCTACCACTTATGACAAGAACTTCTGCAATTAATCTCAGTTATTTTAATGATAATTCATCCTTAATGAAACTGAACATGTCACTCTGTCTAAAACAAATCCTAGTATGAACTCTGTACAGTAGTTATTTAAACTAACCTTTGACATAAAGTACTGTGTGCTAAGCCTGCTCTCCCACTTCATTAATGGTATGCATGTGCCTTTCCTGTGTCCTTTAGCTGAGCCTTCTCTATGGTATATTTGCCATCTACTGTTTCAAGGGTTGTGAACCCATCACCTCTTTTCTTTTACAGAGTACTCTGAAGGGATGTAACAGATGTGCAGGGGATGGTAACTCTTTCTCCTTGAATCACTGCACTTAAAGGGGAAATCAAAAGTGTATTTTTTGGTGCAGCTACAAAAATAGAGAAGGATAGGGGAAAAAACTGGGTTAGTGGCAGAAGTGATCCCGAAGCAATACACTGTTGCTATGCAATAGACAGAAGCAGTAGGGCTAAAGTAGAGAAGTCTGCTCACTCCTGAAATCTAAACTTCACTATTGTTGCATATAAATTGAGGAATCAGCATTTGCTATAGCTTAAATGCAGCTTGCAAGAGCAGAGTTGGAACTTAGAGGAGAGCCAAGGAGCTGCAATACTGTGCTTCCACAGAGATGTTTCAGCATGTGGTTTCTCTTTGAATCTTTCATGTGCAGATAGCCACTGAGACCTATTTGGAAGAAAATACAGGCACTGCATAGTGTCTAAGCCTCGTGCATACATTTGCCAATTGGAAGGAGTGATGGAAGCTCAGCTGACATAAGAACTTCACATAAGCTATCTGTGCTAGGGCAGATCTCACACTTCATGGTTTAAAGCTTCCTAAATGACTTAATGACATTAGGACCTCCTTGTAACTCCTTTGGCATCAAAGACAGAATTACCTCATCCTTCACAGAAGGAGATCTGGACCTAAAATACATAAAACAAAAAACTTGTTTTCTGTTTTGTTCTACAAACCTTGAAGAAGTAATTTCACAGCTTTTGCTTCTTTGCCAAATTGGTTATAAGCTTCACATTCATAAAGCCCCAGATCTTGAGTTTTTATGTTCTGTATAGTTAAAGTTGCATTTTTGAAACTTTTCGCAGACTCCCCAGTGGCTTCCTTTTTCTTCCAAGAGATCACAGGAGATGGATTACCAGAACTAGTACATTTCATTGTCACAGTTTCTCCTTCTTTAACAGCAGTAGTAGGGATGACAGAGATCATTGTGTTCTTCGGCCCATCTGAAAGGAAGAGTCCTACAGTTAATCATTACTGGATTTTTTAGAGATGGATCCAACATGTCCTACTGGATGGCAGGTTGTCAGCCTCCCAAAGTTAGCTTCTTTTTAATTTTCATAAAAAGCAAAGCACAATCTACCAGAGTTCCATACAAACCCTCCACAGCCTAAACATATGAACCAAGTACTTCTAACCAAGAACGTTAAGAGGCAGGTAAGTTTCTCACTCATCCAGATCCTGACTGTCATTGCACTAAAGATTTCAAGACTTTGTTTCGGTCATCAGCACTGCTCCTTTCTTTCAGCAGAGGTCTATGCTGATTTTTTTTTGTACTCACAGGGTTTTGTTTAATTTGATGATAACATTTACCACTGAAGGAAGTGAAGAATTAACTATTTTTAAATGACTAGGAAAACTTTACACATACTTACATTCCACATTAAGTGTTATTTCACTTTTACTTTTCCCAAACTTATTTTCTGCTACACATTCATAGTCTCCTCCACTTAGGAATGTCACAGATGGAAGAAGGAGAATACTCCCCTCACTGTAAGGACCAATGTCAGCACTGTCAGATTTTCTCCTTAAAATAATCTTAGGAGGAGGGTTACTCTCAGCAGAACATTTTACAGAAACATTTTCTCCTTCTTGAACTGTTCTAGAAGGCTCAATGGAGAGTTCTGTAACATTTGGAGCACCTGCATGACAAAAGAAAAATGTGTTACAGTGATGCAAAAGTTCTAAAGATGGAGAGGGTTTTAAGGAAACAGGAATTGCTCGCCCAAGGATATGTTCATTTTGGTTTTGATCCCAGATTCCATCTGAGACTTTTGGCTCTATTGAAACAGTAGTAGCCGAAATAATACAACAACATTATTAAATGGCCAAATAGTTTTACTATTAAGTGATTATTAAATTTATTACTAATGACTAAAACTAGTTCAAAGGACACTGTGATGTCCCTGTGAAATATTTCAAGGAAATAACACTGCGCCCTCCCATCATGTTCTCAGATTCTTTTATCACTTTGGGCGTTGCACTGTGGGAAGTGTCCTAGATCAGGTTGCTCAAGGCATCATCCAGCCTGGCCTTGAACACTGCCAGGGTCAGGGCAGCCACAACATCCCTGGGCAACCTGAATATATAACAAGGAAGGCCCCACAATTTCCTAATTTTCAGTGTTTCAGCATCTTCCAGCCTAACAGGCAGCTGTTAGTTGGGTAGTGAGTAATACAAGCTAAATTCAAGCAGACTTGTACCTTGTATAACAATGTCCACAGTTGCCTTCTCTGTTTTATTAGTTACCAGATTAATTACTTCACAGACGTACAGTCCTGAATCACTGAAATGGGCATGGGGAATAGAAAGGACACTGGTTTTTGTCAGATGCTGAATGCTTTTGTCAGCTGAATGTTTTCTCCACACTATTTGTGGTGGCGGGTTACAGTCAGTCATACAAGTGAGGTTTAGAGAGTCTCCTTCCATTGGGGAGTTGCCAGGAGATGCAATAATGATAGTATTTTGTGGACCAACTAGAAGAGAACAGAAGAAAGACAAGATCACTAAGTTAATGAAGAATGACACGCACATCTTCAACACTAGCTCCTCTAGAGGTACATTTGACAGAATGCCAAAAAAGAAATGAGTAATATGTATTCCAGTAACACAGTGGAACAATTTTTCCAGATTTAATACAACACTTTGTTTGCAGCTTTGAAAGCTAAGCTATAAAAAAAATATGTATAATTTATTTTTTTTTTACTCTTTAGTTTTGGTCTCCTTATTGTTTATGACTATAAACTTGGAATTCCTAAGTATAGGATAGCAATTTTAAAAACATTTGCTTATCTGCATGATGTCATTTTTCTTCTGGTCTTTACTTTCTGACTGAGCCGCAGTGCCCAAAGTAAGAGAATGAGAGGAGTTACTAAAACATTGCCTAACTTCTGTCATGAACAACAATGGGTATTTAATGACTCAGTGTTTGCTACTGAATACAACAGAATTCAGCTGAATACAACAGATCATTTACATAAATAATATAGATAAGAAGTGCAGATTATAAACTATTTATAGCACACACTTTGTAAACCCATTCCAGGAAACTTAACATACTTTGTGTGAAATACCTACAGTTTGGATTCAGTTTCTGGGAAGATACTCTTTCTTTGGGTTCAAAGTCCATATCAGGCATGGGTAGCTTGGCCACACAGGCAATTTCTTTCCCAATATCTTCAGCCGTGAGATTAAATGAATATGTCACAATTTTAGTCTCTGTATTTGTACTATCATCTTCATAAAAATTTTTCTCATGAAGAACATGTTCCTCTTTCTTTAAGAGTACTTCCAAATGATCAGAAGGATACACATCAGGAATTTTACAGGTGACAGTGACTGGTTCTCCAGCAACTGAGGACGGACTGATCTCAATAACAGGGTCACTGGGAAAAGCTGAAAGAATAAAATCAATTCTTTAGACTGGCAGAGATGAATTCCAGGGTGAACATAAGAGCAAGATCCAGACATTAAGCATGTTGAGTTTAGAGATGTTCATAACATGATGTTCTGTCAACTTTATTACAAGACATACCTTGATATGAAGACACACAGATCTTTTATAAGCAGTTCATACACTATCAGGAATTTTATTTGTACAGTTAATGAAATATAATTACAAAAGATCTACTAAGATCCAGCAAGGCACCTAGGCAGTGACACAGCAGCCTAAATATAGACATCCAGAGCAATCCCTACACTGGTCTTATCCTGTTTTCTGTGCTGGTAGGTTTAGACATCTGAATTATTCCCCTGCAAACTGCAAAGGCTTTGATTTATTTTTTTCCCAGCTTTATGAGTGCATTGGGGAGTGAATGTTTTGGCTTTCAAGCATTACCAAGAATAAGAATAAATAAGACTAGCACATACTATCCTCAGTGCACAAAGCTAAGCAGAAAAGGGCTGAGAAAGTGTCCTGAACAGCCAGATAAAGGAATCTTACAAGGAAATATATGTTGAGCTATAGCAGACTTGCTATCCTAGAATTACAAGTTAACGACCAACCACCATATCTAAAACAATTAGTGGTTTTTTTATAAACATGTACTATTAAAAGAGAATTTTACAGTTTTACTTACAGTAAAGTTCAACTTTGACACTCTTCTCTTTTTTCTCTTTCTCATCACAGACGACAGTACACAGATAAGCATGAGAGTTTGCAATGCTAACTGGATTCATAGTCAAGGTAGAGTATGTCCTATAGTTGTCCACTGTTCCTCCCAGGGGGTTGTCCATCTGGGTTCTCCAGGAAAAACTTGGTGATGCACAGCCAGTAGTATTGCATGTGAGCATATGTGTTTCCCCAATCTGTGCAACCATTCTCGTAGCAGGTATAATCTCCATTTCAAAAGCTTTAACTACAATAAGGAGAACATAAATAAGCTCAGCAGCTTTCTCACCATTTATTTTCCTATTTTTTCTCATGTTCTACTGTGCCATGAAGTCTTTACTTTCCAAGTTTACTTAAAGTTGTGTGAAGTTCAACTAATATAGCACATACAGTGGTTTACATCTCCAAAATACCCCATAAATATTGCTATTTTTGTCAAGAATAATACAGACTCAGATGACTAACAGACAGATCTTATATGAAATGGCATAAACCCAGTGCTGTCAGTGAAAATAAATGCATTGGCACAATATAACTTTTTTTTTTTTTGGTCAGGTGGATGTGGTTCTAAACCTCTGCAACACTTGAGGGGAGAGGTAGTAAGTAAGATAGCAAGGACGACTATGGGAACACTTTCAACAGGACATTTAGTACCAAACTTAACTGATACTGTCAGGAATGACAGCAAAAATCAAACCTGCAGTGATATACTGCAGTTGACTCCTAGACTGTCTTTGAGCAAACTCAATAGGAAAATGACTGTGCCGTTGCAGAGCACAGAAAAAGCTCAAAGTAAATGTCAAAAAAAGCATCCTGACATTTTGACAGAACTACTTAATTGACAGTTGTATTCACTGAAATGAAAAAGTAACTGGAACAAAAAGGAATAAAGATGAAACAGTAAATGTTAGGTCAGTTCACACATAACGAAGTTAAAAACAAGTAAAGCAAGCACCACCAACCCCCCTCCCCAGCTTACCAGTCCTTAACAGGTACAAAATTACTAGCACGGCCTGGCTTGTTCTTCCCTTCTGTTTCAACATTTGTAATTGCTGCTACTAGGTAAAGAAAGTAAATTCAAAAGTTTTGCTTTCTGTTTCCCGTGGAGAAGCACAGTGCGCTCCTGCTGCTCTGCAACAGTTTATTAGAACAGCTCCAGGCTGCGCTTTATAAAGACTCTCCTCGAGGTGGAGTGGGAAATTCCCGGCCGGGGAAATCCTGGCAGGGTGGAAGAGACCCACAGCGAGCTGTGCCGCCTGGCTCTGCGCCCTCTGCTGCTCCGTCAGAGCCCAGGAAAACAACCAACACCAACACTGGGAAATACTGTGCCTACTAGACTTTCAAAGAGCAAGTCAAGATCTGATCCTGCAAACAACTGATAAAATGAAAGAATGTGGGTAATTCCAAGTAATTGAATGGCATTATATCTCAGCTGGAACAGTTACTCAAGTTTGCTTTCAGTGAAAATATTTTTGTAGGACTGAGAATACTTCCAACAATGCTCAACTCTGTAACTAATTTATTCTGATTAAGTATTCCCTTTGAAAACTGTCTTGTTTATAAAATGTGTTTATTTAGTGATTCAAAACTGACCAACTTAGAATCACAGAATTGTTTAGGCTGGAAAACAACTCTAAGATCAGGTCCAATCATTAACCTTGCACTGCCACTTTCACCACTAAACCATATCCCCACGTGACACATCCACACATTTTTTTAAACACTTTCAGAGATGGTGAATCCACCACTTCCCTGGGCAGCCTGTTCCAATGTCTGATCAACCTCGCAGGGAATAAACTTGAGGGTGCAACTTGAGGCCATTTCCTCTCATCCTGATACTCGTTACCTGGGAGCAGGGGCTGAACCTCACCTCACCAAATAAATTTCTCAGCAAGAAATTAAAAATAAAGCATATATATGTTTTTAAAATGTCTCTGGCAATTCATTCGGTATGTTATAGTTTGGTCATTTGATGTCTGTGAAATATTATCATATAGCATATTTTATAAACAGCACAGATTCAAGCGAGTCATAACTTGGAAAAATAAAGGATGAAGCAACAATGCTGTAAATGCTGTTACATCAATATGTTTTAAGGCAAGCAGATTTTACATGGTGAATAACCTAATGCTAGCTTCAAAATACTGTGTTCAGGTGAGAGTCGTAGCAGAGGATGTAAGGGTCCTGCTGGACTACAGGCAGCAAGTCTTTTTCAGGAGCTATTTCTCATTGCTTTTTACCTGACTGCAGCTGCCTATACCTTTGCATCCTCATAAAAAGATGGCTGGACTGTACAAGCTGCTACAGAAACACCCTGGGTAAAATAAGAAGCACCAACCACCTTTTTCTCACATACTCGTCATAAACTCATAAATATAAAAGCAAAGTAATGATAATAGAAAGATAAAATTGTAATCTCAGGCAGAAAGTATGTCTTCATAATAATAATTAATAATAAATGAAAAAAACAACCCAAGTAAACTCAAGAATTACCCAGAAGACAATTAAACAGAGAAATACAAAGCATCTAGTAATGTCTAACCAAAAGTCACTAAACCTAAAATTCAATGAAACTACCACAGTGGATTCTACCACAATATTTTATTATCATCATCATATTAGTGCTCTGAAAGTATTGTTATCAAATCAAAAAATCCCAGATCTACCCAGAATAGGTAACAACACATCTACAGAACGGGATTTTGCTTGACAGAAAACGGTTTTGTTGAAGAAAAGTGTACTCTCTCAGTTGAGTAACTAAATACCTTTAAATTACTGGCGGAGAGAAGCCAGAAATGAAACTCTTCTGCTTGGACTGCTAAGCTGAAGGAGAAAGGTAAAAATTTCCTTGTTTCTGGGAAATAGGTTTCTAAACAGAAAGAAATATAAACATAACAGGCCATATCCGCAGGCTGGAAAAATAGTAATCGAGTCCTTCATCAGATAACATGAAATAGGAAATTACTTGGATCCAGCTTGGTAAAAAAAACTGGACTGCTGCCATTAACTTTACTGCAATTGGAAGAACTATTATACTGAGTGGTCAGACAAATTTAACTCAGGCAGTATAGGTAAGAGCAGGGTTAGCCACAAATGTTATTAAGAGAAGTACAGATCTGCCAATAAATTAAAAAAATTCTTAAAACTTGCTCTTTACCCAGCTTCAGATGTGAGCCTTTTATGCATTATAAAAAGAACATGTACTTTACTGTTGCTCCTACCATCCTCAGCATCATCCTCCAAATAGGAAAAAATGGGTATCAAGTTTGCTTATTTTCAGAACTGGCTGTTCTGTCTGAAAACAAATAGAGATCAGCTGTCAAGTTTTAGCAGTTGACCTCAAGACTACAGATAATCTAGCTGTTTCTTCAGACAGCACAGAGGAGGATGCTGAGGATAAAAATAGAGGATGCAACTACATCCACCGTGAGAGAAGTATTATAGGATCAACTGGAAGAAATCTTGACACATGCAGAGTGTAATGAAGACTGGAATGAAACAAGCATTGCAAGAATATTACTAAGGGCAAAAAAGATTAAAAGAATTAAGCACTGGGATGTAAATATTTGTTTCCCAATACATCTAGTAATCAAAAGAGACTTTTCTCAGGCTTTGATGGATGAACAAAGATAAAACAATTGTGTCTCGGAAGGGAGTCTGGAAATATTGAACACATCATTTTTGGCCTGGCATCAAAATACACAAATGTCCTTCTGGAAACTGAAACTTACATCAGACTTTTCTGGACTGTAAGAAAAGAAACAATTTCAGAACTGTGCTAAGCATTTGCCTTAACTCATACCTTCTACAATCCTGTTAGATACCTATATCATGAACTTCAATTAGTTTCCTCTAGACAAAAGAAATAACAAGTTCTTGATACCTTATTTGAACAAAATACACATTATCCAATACATTAGTTATCCAACATGTTAGTTATCCTGCATTTTTAATGTACTGCACTGTGTCATAGGGGCTACTAGGGGAAAGCTGAAAGGCTGAACCTCATGCAGAGTTTGGGCTCTTAAAACCTTCACCACATGCCTTGTGATTTATGGTCAAGGACCTAAGGCAAAGAGGGCTAATCCTTTTGACAGAGGAAATTTAAGAAAAAGAAAAGGTAGAAGGAAACTCATCTAATTTGACATTTTGTTTCCTGTGTCAGCAATAAAATACTTCATGGCAGTTCATCCAAATACTTGCATCTACAGCAACCATTTGGGATTTCTGCTAAAAATACTCGGTGCTGGAGTAATAACTTCTATACAGGGGCTCAACACAGAAACATATGCAACATGTTTATTACTAAGGATCTCTGTGTCCCATTGGCTTGAGAGGACAGAATCCTTCTGTGGAAGGCTTGACATGCAGGTGAGAAAATGCAGCTAAGCCTGACTCAACAGTTCTTCAGCCTCACATCACAGAGGTATTACAGCAAGTTGATACTTAGGGCCCCCATTCAAACTGCAGCCCTCACAGGGCTCAGGAAAGATTTCCTTGGGATGCACACTGGATCTTTGAGGAAAGAAAGCCTCTTACAGAGTGTCTGATGGTTTCTGGAAGCAGCTGGGATGAAAAGCTGCAGGGAGTGTCTGATCCCTCTACAGTATGATCATGCCTAAAATAATAAAAGCCAAAAGATGTGCTCTAACTCAAATGAGAACTATTATTGGAGAGAAAGCATACACATAGCACGAAGGAATGCCCTTCGGGCACCGCATCCAAGGTAACACCTTAATATGGTCATATCTTAACCAAATAACTGAAAAAACACGAACCTGGAGGACATGTGTGAATGCTGCTGACTCTATGGCTAATACAGCAGATAATGATCTGACAGCCTCAAAAGTTACAGTTCCCAGCGACCTCAGTAGCCTCCTATATGGGTTGTACATTGTCTCCTTCCTCTGGCTTTTTGGTTTCCAGAGCTTCCCCAACCCTTTGCTTTCCCTGACTCCCTCCACCTGCTTTCTCATCACCTGACAATAATACAACCTCTGTATAGTCCCAAGAGGGGGAGGAGAGCATCACTGACTCCCTATAATTTTCATCTCCGGATGGGAAGGATGAGATCTACATGCCAATCTATTTAAAGGGTTGTGTCTGTTTCAGGAATTGTAACTTTGTACCTAACTACAAAAAGAACACCAACGCATTACCCTGTAACCCACATCACACCTTACAATTGTACTCTACATCTAACTTGTCATCTACTGAAAAAAAGAAAAGAAAGAAATAACTTCAGAAAGTTTTATCATCTGCTTTTTTCCCTTTTCTGGAATTTCTGAAATACCCTATATAAAAATAAATGCATCTACTTCCTGCATTATCTTTCTCAGGCAGCAGCTTCCCAGCTGGAACACTTCCTGTTTGGTCAGTTTGAAGGCGTCCAGAATCCACAAAGGTATCAGATAAAATAATAAGAAGTATGATAACCTGCATAGACTACAAAATAGCTAATTTCTTATTTTCTTTTATTCAGAGGCATTGTCTATTTCACTTTACAGAAAGAACAAGAAGTTCATCTGAGAATGAATAGAAGCCACTAGAGAAAAAAGTCCCTACTTTTTATCTTAGTCTCCTGTTACTGGCAGAAAACAAGCTGTGGAAATTCCAAAACTTACTTCTGAAAAAAAAGAAAGTATGATTTTGGTGATGCTGGATTTAAAAGTGAAACTGTTGAAGAGTCTTTAAATCCACATGCTTAAAGTGCCAAGTACTGTACTGCAGGTTAAACTTTCTTAGGTTGGGTAGCTGAGCTCCTATTGTCCTCATAGTGACATATGTAAAATAAAATTTCTCTCTTGAAATATTCTCCACTGTATAGCAAGAGTAAAATTCAAATATGAGCCTTGGAGTATTCAAAATCTCTTTGGGAATTTTGAAGAGTTCAGTATTTTGACCCAAGTATACCAAGACACATCAAAATCTGTTGTTCTCACTGAAATTTTACCTTTTCAGACAAAACTCATGCAAAATGGTCAGAGTAAAAAACTTAAAGTAGGCTATGGGTCAAAGTGTGGATGTGGCTAGAACCTAGGATATAGCAAGACAAAGTCAGTTGATAATATTTAAGAAGGAATATGACCCAGTTACTTAATACTCCCAACATTCTACAGGAAATTCCAAGACCAGTGTCATTGTGCATCTCATTAATGCCAGTATTTCACATGGCCATAATAAGTCTATCAAGACAGGGGTGGGGAACTTTTCGACCAAGTTTTGTTATTACTCACCAGCCGTTGTTCTCCAATGCACTTGTGTATTGGTCACTTCCCTATTTCCCATTTCCTTCCTGCTCTTCAGTCATGAGGTACATGTATGTCCCTAAGGACCAGGAAAGACAAAGGGGAATGATGAGAGCAAGATCTGTAACAGACCATTCCAAATGGAAGCAATGCAGAACTCGGATTCTCCTAGACAGGCTACTGATAACTGCACTGCTACTAATTACTGTCTTCAACTTGTCTATCAAAATATATTCGTTTTTTTCTCTTACAGTGGTTGCTATTCTGAAGAACTCTGTTCAGCTGTATAGATGTTACTGTTGCTGCACTGTGTTATAGAAATGTTGTCTTTGTAGTCCCACAATTGACTGGCTAACTAACAGGTGCACAAATATCAGAAAGGAATTAAATGATCTAACACTGCATGATTCAAGATGTGTAATCACTTTCTTTCCCCCCCACTCTCCCAAGTAAACTATCATATTAACTGCTTTGTTTGTTAACACTTTCATGGAAGGAATATGCCAAAGTAGGAGTAGCTAAGTGATAAAATACATAGGCAGCTGAGTCTTTCTAGACAGGCAAGGGTAAGAAAATGCAAGTTACTGGAATTTAGTTCTCCTTTCAAGATAATTAGTTGGCTTGGCATCAAAGCCTCAGTCCTTGTTGTCTGATATAGACAACTGAGCAAACATGACTTTCATACTGGTGTCACCCTGTCTGTATCACAGACCATGTTACTCACTAGTGATAAGAGAGGCAACTTGAGAAATGTGACATGTGTTTGAAATTGCTGTCAGACAGGATAAAGGTCTGTGCTGAATTAGTCTGAGAAATGTCTGACTTCCAACATTCCAATGCTTCTTAGCCAAAGATCCCTTCTGAAATTTGCCAGAATTATACGTGAATACCTATTCATAAGTAACAGATGGTTTAACGACCCTTTTGGTTGAATTAGTTTTACCTCATTTGACTTAATTTCTGACTATAGTTAGCTTCACACCATGAGGAACAGGTATTGGTACCTCCCGTTCAACAGCTCAGCTCCAGAAAAATGCTCTACCTATATGGATTTCTGGCTGAGGTTCTCTCTGCTGAATGAAATCACTATTGACTAAGTCAGATGACCATGCAGCTACTGCTAGGGCTTTCACTTGGAAGCTGAGACATCCTAATGGGAATGAAAATATTTCTGTGAAGCCCACAGTTCCTAAAAGATAAGGAAGATGTAACTGTTGCATATGCAGTGGTGAATCCTATTGTGGATCGAGGACCAAATCCACTTAAGTTCTGGTAGGCTCACGAGCTTGAGATTAGTCTTACCTCTGTAATGTCTCTCTGTATTCAGGATATCATGTAGCCTGGTGACTTGGTATCTGCAAGACCATCAGGATCAAGGCACAGGAATTTCCAGAGACATGTTTGAGGGTGAGTTCATTAAGATTTAAGCAAATTATCTTACACTGTTTCCTAGGTTGTTTGAATGAATATAATACAATTATCTCACACTGAAAAGAAATACACTCCAGTGATTCTATATTAATCTAAAGTGTTTAATGTAAAACTATCAGCCTGTAAGTGATTCATTATTACATTGTATTATATGGATTCACCTGCTATGACACCAAGATCCAGATGCTAACTTTGCTTCTCGTGCACTCTCAGGTGTCTTGAGCCATGACTGTATTGAGTTTTGTGGCATGAACACATTTTCACTCTACCTCTAAAGTCAGCATTGGATCTTGCTGTAGCTTATGTTCTCAGAAAATGTGCTGTTACATAGCAAATACATTCTATCTACAATTTAGGATCTCAGACAATTAAGAAAAATCCCTTTATCCTGCATATTGTATTTATGAATTGTAATGTTTATTTTAGATTTATTTCTATAGGCAGTATACTGGAAAATGAATAAATAACATTTATTTTAAAAGAATACTAGAGTGTTTGCACATCTAACACAAAGGAGTGCAAATTTTCAGGTGAAGTCTTTAGTACAGAATGAACATAGTTATCACAGGGTTGAAAAACAAGTAGTGGATGTTTTTAAAGATCCATAACTACCTGGGGAAAGCACTATTTACTGCTGCCTACTAGATCATCATGTTACTATTTTATTAAAGGTAACAACACTACTTTCTAAGTCATGAAAAGGATTGGACAGTACAGTTGAAAAATTAATTTAGACTAAAGCCTCAGTTTGTTATAAAGATGAATAAATGAGTAGATGATTTTGCATAACATTTTTTGTGAAGTTATCTGTAAACTTACCTTGCTCTCCTTGATCTTTTCTTTAGTATTCTTAATAATATTCAATTTTCAAATCAATGCATTTCATATGATGGTGTTCATCTCTTTTCACCAGGATTTGCACTCCACAAAATGCCATTGAAGATTCACTTTATCCTGCCAATGCTTTTTCGGGTGGAAAACTAAGACAAAAACTCCGACAACCAAGTTAGTGTTTTGAGTGAGAGACACAATTATCTATTGGACTTGACTGTGCATAGCACTTCTCTGGCACATAGCTGTGAACAAAACCATTGTGATTGACTGGAAATTCTGTCAGGATCTAATTAGAAGAAACGGGACATAAAACCAAGCAAGATTCATCTGTGATTTCTTGATAATGTCATAACAACCAAGTCACATCGGTTACCACAATTTCATAGTAACTCCCTAAGGTCACTGAAGGTTAAATGCTGTGCAGGCATAACTTGATATGTGGTTGAGAACGTCCAGTTTTATCTTGGCTGTAAATACTCACTATGTCTCAGAAGCAAAATGTCTACATTATTCAGAGAGCTCTCTCAAGCACATGGAATGTTGAGAGCCTGGAGTGAAGCAAGTATAGCCTGTACTGTCACATCTGGGTTTACAACACACTGAAGTGTTCAGTAACTGTGAGAGCAGCTTTGTGCTTCCCAAATGAATATGCAGAAAGGATGCAGGAGCCCAAGGCAGCTTTAAAATTTTGCTCTTAAAGAGAATTGAAATCTGCCATTCCTGCCAATGTAATAGTGCTTTACACAGAGATAAATTGCACAGGCTCTTCTCTGAGAAATTTACTAAGCTGAGAAATTTGCTACTCAAGGAGTGCATGGATATCAGACCCTGCACAAAATTCTTTGTAAAATTTCCAGGGTCCAGTGAGAGGCTATTTGAAACAGCAGAAAAACAAATCCTTATAAACACTGTAAGTTCTTCTTATCCTAAAACTTAAAATCTCTCCTGACAAACCAGGAATCACTTATAGTTGCTCCACAAAACACAATAAGTAGTGTAAATAGGTAAAAGAAAAAAAAAAACAGAAAAAATGGAAATCAGGAAATGCATATTAGGCAAAAGTCTTTGAAAATGATTAGATTATCTTGCCTTCAGTATCTCACATATTTTAGGAAAACTGTTTTATCTTCTCAAGTAGCTCAAATGAAAGGACAAATGGTGCTACCACATACAGTTCGGATTAAAAAAATTATAGAGAATATTCTTATTCTCTTATTTTCACATATTACAAAACACATTACAGGTTTTGGGTTGGAGGTTACACTTTTTAACTTTCTACACCAAAAGGAAACTATTTCATACATAAGCTCTGCTCCTGTTCTTTCTCCCTTACATTTAGAACTATTTGCTTGTTATCTTTTCCATCACATATTGAAAGAAATGCAACTCTACACCAGAACTTTTGGCATAAAGGTCTGCTCTCACAAGAGAAAGAGGGTTTTTCCAGTACCACAGACGTCACTTCTCCTCCCCCATTTCCAGCGTTTTGGAATTCAAATCCTATTTGAATGTGCTCACCAGTGTAACTGTTATAAGGAGATAGAGATGGCATTATCCAAACTTTGATACACCACTAAGGTTTTGGTTTACCAAATTTAGATTTTTATCAGTGTATATAAACACCTGCAGTGGATCAGCCAGAATTTTTTCAAGCCAGAACCCCATCTCTGACACTGGCCAAAAGCAGATTGAAAGACAAAAGCTTGAGAATGGTAGAAGTACAAATGATGCAGTTGCTTATACAGGGACTCAGAGAGAGATGGTTTCTCTGTCTTTGCATGGACTCTGTGGTTTTGAGAGCATAATTCAATACAAGAAAAATCATATGAGCAAATGGAAAGAAACTTGAGAAATATCTAAAAGATTTAAAATACAAGTCAACTGACATGTATTTCTAAAGTGAAAATCTTATCCTACACAGTACAAAAAAGTTAGAAATTAATAGTATTATTTAACACTAGTTCAGTTAGAACTCAGGAATCACCTACTCTGTCCTGCCACTCTAAACCCAGCTCTGCTGCTTTATACAGCTCTCCTATGCACTACTGCTGCAAAATCTCTTTTTCTCCATGCAACTGCACAGTAATCATCTCAGTCACTCCTGAATCTAGAATGCCACTGAACCTTATCAAATGAGCTCTTCTGAGCATTCCAGTTTTGCACAGAGACTCTGTCAAACTTCTGCATTGCAAAACAGCTGTTGCTGCATGCTAAGTGCTGCTAATGCATTATCCCCAGGCCATCTCCCCAGGGTTTGGTTGCTTCTCCCGATCCATTGACTTTACACTACAAGCTGTTACAAAGCTGCCCCTTGGCACTCATCTCTAAAGGTAAGTTTTCCCTGAATTAATCATATCATCATGGGTTTTCATTCTGGCCTAATCTAAAACCCAATGGACTCAAATGGAGAGTCTTCTACACACACCATGAGACTTTGCATTGTACTCCTGACCTGTGTAACATGCTAAATGATTTCTTAACATTGAAACCATAACATTTATTACCACTACAAACTTGAATGGCTGAAAGGCTAAAAAACTATTTTGCTGACATGGATCAGTGTAACTGAAGCCATGAGGAACATGATTCTTAAGAACTTTGTAGACAACCTCCTGCTATGCCGGGCCACTCAGCGCAGGGCTCAAGTACTGGGCATGGCAGTTGTTCAGAGAGCTGTCTTTGCCACAGCACAAAAATTTGCAAATTTTATCACAAAGAATACACATCTTTATCTAAAAAGTGCAAGTTGGATTTCCAACACGACTTGAAAATACATGTCAAAACTGATTTCAAAATGCAAAGAGGTTTCAAATGAAACATTTGAAACAGTAAATCTCTAATTCATATAGTCAAAACCACTTTATTTTCCGATGTGTTTCTTTCCATTCTCCTCTTGGGAGAAAATTTGCATTTACCATTTTAGTAGTGTCTATTAGCACTCTTTAAATGTTTCCCAATTTTAGCAGAAAAAAATCTCCACCTTTGCCAAATACATCATAAAGTAAACCCTCCTATGGCTTCAATCCTTTTCAAAATCCCAATGTCACACAGGAGATAAAGAAAGAAACAGGATGTCCAAGTAAAACATACAAAAATAGGAAGAAGGTTGTTTGTGAAATGGCAACCAGAGTCCTGACATATACAATATTCTCATTTGTTTTTTCCTCTGCTGTAAGTTTTCTGACCCTTTTGTTTTTTTGTTGGTTTGTTGGGGGTTTTTTTGGTTGATTTATTCATCAGCTTTTTCTATCACTATGGCAAAGGCAAATATCCTTTGGAAGGAAGACCATTTTCCCTCCTCCACACTTCCTCCAGGACAGAGAAGAACATCAATTTCTTGTCCCGACAAAGTTGGCCACCTGGACAGAGACACCCGTTATTATTAGGCCAGAAGTGCAAAACTAGAGCATACTCTGGCAAAATCTGCCTGAGGAACAGATCATTTGCCACATCAGCAGCATTTACTGTAGGTGCAGTGTCTAACTTACAGCAATAGTCAACAGTGGTGCTTCAGCGGAAGATGAAGACTGCAGATAACGGGCCAAGTTCATCATGCAGTGCTTTAAACAATTTCCTCATTTGCCCAGAATATTATGTCCCTTTACTTGAGGTATGACTTCCTTCTTTAGCTTTGCTTACTTTACTCCAAATATTCTTCCTTTGGCAGTGAAATATCAGAATTTTTTTTTAAAGTCAAAATCCATGCAGAATGAACAATGCATACAAAGCCTGACAAATATTGGAACACATAATAAATTTGTATAATTTCAGCATTTTATCTCTGAAAGCACCAAGAAACTTCCTGAAAGTTTCCCAACTACAAATTATCATACAATCAAGCAGTATCACTGTCAGAAATCAAAACCTACTTAATTCAAGGAAATGTGAAACATTTGACTGGAAATGAGAGGAATTCTCACTTACTGAAGCACAGTGTCTTCAGATAAGAAAAGTAATTGTCCTCATTTGATCTATGCTGTGATATTTATAAAATTAGAACTGCTTGTGTTTAGGCTGTAACCTTAATACTTGACCCTTAATCAAAATAAGTTATAGAAAGACAGAAAAAATAGCTTTAAAAAAAAGAACTTAAGGTTTATGATGGTCTAGAAGTTAAATGTCATAGTTACATAAAAAATGATTTTTGATCTTTTTATACATTCTGCCCAGCTGCAGGACTTAGACCAGTTCTATTGAACTTCAATACCTGTGAGCTGACATATGGACACCTACAGATATCTTACATTTCAGTGTTTTTATTTGCAGTTCAACCCCATCCTGTTATGTTCCTTTGAGAGAAATTTCTTTCCTGGTTACAGTTTAAAACTCCTTACAACACAGAACTTTATGGCCTATAGTTATAATACATAAGTGCTCTGTGCTGTGTGAAACATGGAGATATATCAAGATAGTAAATTTTTAATGTCTGTGTGACATATAGACCAAATAATTATATGCAAAAGAGAAAATACACATCTGTTTCTCAATGTATTATAATTTCATTTAGAAAAAGTTCTTACCTAGCAATTTATGTATATACTGCAGATTACTCCTGAAAATTTCTCCTATAAGCTACCTTTTAGTAAAGCTACAGAAAATACAGTTTTGCTTCCTAGTACCACAGAAGTCCTATATTTGCATCTGTTTTGTCAGGATTAAGAAACTCCATACCAAAAAGACTCATTTCAACAATGACCTTAGTAGCCACATTTTCCATAAGACAAGGAATTTATATGGTTGAAGTCATCTCCTTCAATAGGTAGGTAGTTCCCTTCAATATCCTGGCTGACTTTTAGTTTCATCCCATATGTAATACATCATATGTAATACATTCTATTTCTTATCATATTATTATACCTTTTTATTTTCTGTTATATTCTAGCCATATTTTTATAAGTCTATCAGCATTGTTATGTAGTAGAGCATCAGAAGTAACAATAATAACAACAGCAATAATAATCATAATCACAGAGATAGTACTAATTAAAAAAAAGCTTAAGGCAGTTGAGAGGCACTAATATTTTTGTATTTGCTTCTCTACAGAGAAATATGTGACTAGAGTGATTTGGCTACACAAACACTCATGAGATTTTCTTCATGTGGGGCCTGTAAATCCTGCTGCAAATCAGGCATTGCAAGTTTTTTATTTGAGTAACTTCAGACAGTTATAGGCAAGGGTTAGCATTAGCCATTGAATTTTGATTCTTTTGGACCAATTTGAAGAGGATAGAGCCTTGTCTTCGTTTGGAAGGACTTCAGAATTCTGAATGACTGCCAAGAGAAGAAGCTGTTCCTAGGAAAAGTAATGGTAAAACAATGTAATAGGTCACGGGAAGTTTCCCTCTGAGTTTTTTTATAGGCAGCCTTTTGGAGAGCAGAGGGAGGTAGAGCCTTCCATTTGAAACAAAAAACCCAACTATGTTCCAGAAATCTATGACTACAGAAACATAGGCATTTCACACAGCTATGGTAAAGCAGTAGGTGCTTTTGGAGTCACCACCCTGAACAGTTTCCTGTTTCTCAAAACCTCAGCTACTGGTGCTAAATGCTAAAAGATTCATCTTAATGCAGCTCATCTCATTCCAGCCCCTCTGCCCTGTCTGTGACTCTCAGTCACTGAAATGAAGCTTTCACACAGTCCTGAAGCCTGTGCAAACTGACCACTGTTCCATGCCAGCCTAGAACCTGATGGGAACCTACTTAATTAGAACCTGTCTTCTCATTTTCACTGTGGGGTACCTCACGATCCTGAATGCTGTGGCCATAATTAAAAGCCTTAAGAATATATAAAATACCCCAAAACTGAGCCACTGATGTAAACTAATTTGCCAGTTCTTGAAGAATTAGTTCATACAGCTATAGGGTTAGTTTTAGACTTTGAAAACACTCATTAAAACCATAAAGATACATTTACAGAAACACAGCTTCACAGGATAAAAGCAATTAGTCATGGATCAAATACTGTTAATAAAATGGAAGTGCTTTGTACTTCCAAACTTGTTCTAGTGAAGATGACTATTGATCAAAACACTTTCTTAGAAACTCCCACATCAATAGCTATATGTAGATACAAAAAAACCTACATAGTCAAATCTGTATTGACATCATTTGATTAAACAAAATCCATCTCAGGGTCCCTTCCAAAGCATCTCTCCTGTTCCAGCCTATTTTCTCTTTGATAAGGAAAGAATGAGTCAGGCTTTGAAGAAACCTGGACAGTAGACACTTGGGAAGAACTGCCCTTCCCAAGTTGGATCTAAGCTCTTAAGGTACTTTCAGATGATCTCAGATTTATTTTTTTCTGGTAAAATATGAATAATGCTTAAGAGAATTTCTCAAGAACTTCTCAGTTTTATTAGTGTATTATTTTTTCCTGACATGTCAAGCAATAGTTTTCAAAGTACAAGCTACAACAGCATGAAACCTGCTTAGACCTGTGCTGCTGCTTTACTGCGTGGTTCTCACATCCAATTCTCAGGCTTTAATGACAACACCCCCCAAAAAAATTTAAATTTGATCAGAAAATACAAAGCCTCATCAGTCCCCACTCATTGTCTTCACAGTTCATTTGCTAAAGCAGATTAATGGGAGTTACTGTATTTATCTCATAAAGGCTTTTTAGCTTGCAGTTATTATCTGGCAATTAAGACTATTTTGAAAACATCTGCACCCCTCACAATGTCCACTTGATTGTCTACATTTTCCATACTACCAACATCCTTAAAAATCATTACAGAATCATTTCCTAGGTAAAATCTGAAAATATTAAACATCCCATTTGATCTTTAAAATTTTTTTCAATCTGTTAAGCTTTCAGGTATGACTGTTTCCTACACATAAGAATGCCTGTGTACATATGTATTTTACAAATACAGCAAAAACCAAATTTCCCAGTTCTTGCTTATTCAGCCATCCTGGAGATTAAAACCACATCACCAGTATTTTAGCAAATTCCATGTCCAACACACTGGTCATAGAAAAGTCCCCAGTAGATTTCATGGTATACATGTTACTCTTATGATATGATTTTTAATATATTTCACCCAAAAAAATGTAGTTGTTCACATTACTTATTTTAAGATGTTTGTTAAAACACAACTCTGCAAATGTTAACAATTTAAAAATTTTTTTTACGGAAAAGTTTTTATTTCCAAATGGAGGCATTAACTAAGTATTGTGTATGACCAGACCATATACATGGTCTACCATCTCTGTAGAACAAATAAACATGTTCCAGCTCTTGCCTGCATGTGCTCTGGATAGCCCTAAATGCACATACAACATAGCTCAACAGCACAGCTGATCTGGTGGAGCTGCATTCCCATGGATTCTGTCAGTGTGACATGGTATGGTGGAATTTCTGCAAGGAGATATTATGTTTAAAAAAACTATTAAGGTTGCAAATCCACATACTATAAAATGGGAAAGGAGAATGAAAGTTTTCTTACTTGCCCACATACTTTTTTTTCCAGGAAACATTCATTTCCTTTACTGTTGGACATTAATAGACTGTGGTAATGAATGAGTGGTTGGACTACAAAGAGACTCTTTGTACCTGAACTTTCCTCACTTAGCCACAATTAAAGATATTGAGCACTACCATTTGCTTAATTAAAATAGTAAGGATTGCTTATTACTCTGAAAATTCTGGTGCTCAACTTAGGTGATCAAAGTTAATGGAGTTGAGGTGCTCCAGAGAAGTGGGTGGAGAACAGCAATAAATTAATCAGTGGCAGTTCAGTGGCAGTTGTCTTCCATGTTTTGGTAATCTTCATCAACCATGTTGGCCGAGGTACAATAAAAACACATATGTTCAATCCAGTACATCTACTGTCCTCTGAATAAGCTGCAAGGGAAGGGGAGGTTTTTAAATCCTGTTACTAATAGGAATTCTCATAATACCCTCATGATTATGAGGAAGTGCTTTGAGATTACTGACAAAAAAAGAGAAGACATTTTAACAGAGCAACTGAAAAAACAGCTTTAGGCTATATCCAGCTTCTGACATATTTTTCATGGGAAATGACACCCGTTCTGTCCCATTTCCTACACACACACATCCAATTCTACAAGAACACCACGCAAGACCCAGAGAAGTCGAGGGAAACAACACACCCAAGCAGAGACTGAGATTCTAGTCCCCAGAGCAGCACATGTGGAGTCATTCAGTTACACCAGGAAAAAAAACCTTCATTTTTAGAAACAATAAAGAACTTGTTCTGTGACAGTCCAACTTATAAAACACAGTGAATCTGAGATCAATGAAGCTTGAATGAGTGACTCACAGATAAGAGTCCAGCACTTGTGGAGGTGCCTGAACTGAAGCAGCCAGCAGTGCCTGCTGTGAGCCCCTCCACAGCACAGGCTCCTCTGTGCTCCTACAAGAAAGTCTTAAAGTGAACCTATCCAGAGAGCTCATCAACCACAGAGCAACACTGGGACAACAGAGAGAAAATCCTCATGCAGAATTTAGCTTCAACAGCGATTCCTAACAGTGGGGGATTTCATGTGACGTAGCACTTGTAGTAGGGAGTTAGTTACAACAGAAAAAAAATAGTGGAATTGAGATTGTTTAGCATCAGGTACCCTTATATTACTTGTAACCTGAAAAAGAGTTATTTACAACAAACATACAAAAATATATGCTCTGGAGGTCTCAAACACTTCAGAACATTTGATGGTTAGACTTGATGATCTTGGAGGTATTTCCCAGCCTTAATGATTCTATGATTACTACTATCATCTCCATTTTCAAACTCAGATGGCTTATGCTGTGAGGGAAACCTTTGCTCACATGAAAATCTTATGCTTCAACTAGCTGTGGTACAAATCATTCCCATCTAGATGTCCCATGCATGCACAACAGCTCACATTATACCACAGCAAAAATAGGAGTCTGCCTTTTAACACTTTCACAAAATACACAATTCTCTCCACAGCAGCATACTTTGACAACAGTGTGCAGAAGCTCAACATCATCTTTTCTCAATTTCCCTTTTGCTTAAATGCTCTAACTACACCCAGAAAAACTGAAACAGCCCACAGTAATACATTTACTAACAACTGTTTCATAGATTGATGCACATTAATAGAGCTCCTTCCTGATGATCCCCAATGACTTCTTTGTCATTGGGTGAATATGGACATAGTTTTTCTTATTCAGATATACAGACAGCTGTAGGTCATGTTCTCATGGTAATTTACTCTTCTTTTCCTCTTGGACAGTCAGATGTTGTGCAAATGCCTTCCAAGTATGCTGATGTACTCATGCAGTGGAGAATAGCAAGTCACAGCATAAGTATCTTACAAGCACAAACATGCAAAGACCTCGTATCTTGTGATAAGATAGCTACAATGAGAAATTCACACTCTCACTCCCTCTCTGCCAAGCAGTTTTGCAGTACTGCAATGGCAAATGTCCTGTTTTGGCAAGGTCAAGATTGAGGATGCCCCACTGTGCAAAGCACTGAAACACTACAAACTACCATTTGAAACATAACTGCGACATCTACTCACAAACATATAGTTCTCCAGGTATGCAAAATTGTTCTTACACACTAAGGAACTTTAAATATTTCCTCCTTTATGACCATGTGTCTATACTTCCTTCTTGATTACCACATCCTCTGGTTCCCTGCAACTGTTTGGCACTTTTGTCCATGCAAACAGCAATAACCTAGAATGATGAAGACAATCTGCTGACAGAGGTAACTTGTTCTGTCATTCTGTCTTTACAGGTCTGTAATACCAAACATTGGCTCTTTTCCTGTGGTAGAACAGTTGCAAGTGCTAACATTTAAAGTCACATCAGGTATATAAAACTTTTGAACCTTTTCTGCAGTAGCGTCTCTTTAAGTACCTGTGCTCTCTTCTTGCAATTTCTTTTCAGTTATCTAAGAGTTATTTTGAAACTCTTATTTCTGGTAGTTAATTTTTCATCTTATTTTTCAGTAGTTCAGTTTGACTATCTTTCTCCTTAATTATGAAATTGCCTGCACCTTTATACACTAGTTTCAGCACACCCAGTCTTCATCTGCATATTTACTCTTCCCAGTTCTGCAAAGGGTAACGTTGAAACTCTGCTTTTATTTTCATAATTGTTCTTGTGCCTTTTTCCAGTCCTCTGAAGATCACATGCTAAACGTTCACATTTCTTTCTCAATCTGCCTTCCCAAAAGTCAGCTTCTAACATTTTGAATTACAACTGATCTCTTACTCAGTATGCTGAACACCTCTCTTACTCTTTTGCAAACATTTCCTCACTTGTACCTGGAAATACTTAGCAAGACCACTCAGCTGACTACTTTTTCAAAAGCCATTAATGGTTCAAGCCACTACTGAATGCAGCCTGCAATTGCTCTGACAGTTAAAACTAGCAGAACTGTAAGATGTCTTACAGCATAATATTTGCAGGCATCAAACCTGTCTACATGTCTTATAGTTTCCAATACTAGCTAAATTCTCAAACTCTTTGCTTCCAAATCCTTCCTAAATCCAGCCCTGTATTACTTGTTAGTATTGTGGGACCATGCTATTGTTCTTTTCCCACCTAGTTCCTGCTCTGTCCTTCCAGCTAGTTTATTTGTATGAAATCAGTAGAATTAATTAACATTTCCTACTATTCATTCTTCCAGTTATCTTGTTGGAAATGCCCCTACCTATTTAGAAACATCAAAAAAATTTCTGAGATACTGAAACTGAAACCTTTTACAGATGAATAAAAACGAAGGAAAAAAAAGGATAAAATGTGACATTTGTGAAATTAAACAAAACAAAATAGGATTAAAAACACTCATGGTATTCTTCACACTAAGATCGCTGTAGGGTCTCAGCACATTGCACACTCTCAGAACTGAAAAAAAGATTGAGATGTTACTTCACAGGTAAGTATTTCTGATTATTAGTTCTCCAAAATACTGAAACATATACATAACATCAGTGAAGGTACTAGTTTCAGTTAACTGAGTAACCAAAGTCTCAAATATGTTTACAAGTTTCATTAAAAGAATCCTTACTATCATAAAATAAGTGTAAATGAAGGTGTAAAAATGCTAGAAATACTCCCCTTAGTTGACAGAGCATTAAGCAATGAACTCAGAGGCTCCTAGGCTTTGTGTAAAAAATCTTTAACAAACTTTTACCATAGCAATCACATTTTAATAGCTCTGAACATGTTCTGCACATATGTACTAGAACAGAGAGCTGTTTAAAGGGTATGAAAGCTGTGGAAATACCCTTGTAAAAGACAGGAAATGGAAATCCCCCCCACATCCATTATTACTTTAAAAAATTTGTGTCAAATTAATATCAGAGTCATGGATGAGGCTGAATGTTCAGGAATATGGAAACATCTTCTTGCAGGACTAATATTTTGTGATCTGCAGGGGCCTGTTTAGTTCCAAAATCTCCTGCTTCTAACTTTTCTTTCCCAGGAGAAACCTAATCTCTGTTAGGCATTGGTCCATTCTTTAATTTTTGTTGGAACCAGTCTTGTATTTTGCAAGACTAGACTAGAACAGAAAGAAAAGCAAAAGGAAAGTACATGCTGAAACTAACACCCATTTCACACAAAAGCTGCAGACAGCAGAGCAGGCACATGGAGGTGAAGCTCTTTTCTCTAGCTTGTTCCACTGCTTACGAATGTTCTTGTCTTTTTTTGCTTTGGTCTTCATCTGTGCTGGAGCAAGTTGCCTTTACACTTTCCTGCTCACAATAGAAGTAGTGTAGTTTAGAGCTGAGGTACCTATCAAAGCTTAAACTCACAGAGAAAACAGAGAAGAGCAAAAAAAAAAAGAGTGATGCGTGAGAGGCAAGTGGGAATCTCTGTCCTTCCCTCACACCACAGGCCCCGCAAGAAAAGCTGCTGCTGACGGGAAGGTGCCTTGTGGGTGGGGAGCAATAGTGGAAACTGCACCCAGTTTTTGGGCAGACAGACTGGAGCCACTGGGATGTAAACTATTACAACAGCCAGCAAAATTAAGAGTTTCAATAGGAGATGAAAAGAAAGCTGTGTGGCTTTCCACAAGCTGTCCCTTTATCTGCAAATGCAGCAGCAGCTTGGGTTTGCATCCTAAACTGGGGCAAGCAGAAAAATGGTCTTTGAGCCTCAGCTCTTACCTGTTTTCCAGCCTGCCTTCTCCAGCAGGCAGCCTGGATGACACGGGGTGACTGAAGCAACTAAGTTAGGGTATCTCTGGAAATACTGAGCCAGCAATGGGAATTTGTCACGTAAATTGCAATGGAATATTGTAGCAAACATTCACAGATGATTGACATCAACAAACATAATTAATTTGGCACCTTCCAAGAATATAAACCAAATTAATTTGCATTTTTAAGCTGAAGAGTGATCTTCAAGTGACTACTGCAGTATAAATGTATTTATAATAATTTATATATGTATTTATAATAATTATCTGACATTTGATTCTGCTCTTCCAATCACTAAGGTGCAAAATGCCAAGTCAATGAAGAGCCTATTCGACATCCCATTAGAAAGTTGTATATTTCTAATGCACTCCTAGTATTGTCCAGTAACAATCTTCATCGCAGTAAATAACTGTTCATTAATTCAAAGCAATTAACACCTCTAAGAAATGTTAATATTTTAATGTACTGTCTGTGTCTTCTGCTAGAAGGCTCACAATGCTCTTGACCTGTTTCACAGGCCTGTTTGGACTTCCTGTGAACAGTGACCAGCCAAAATTTCACTATCCTAATACTTTTAGTATTTTACAAATAAATTGCCATTAAATATACGGTTTTTATGAACCATATGGAGATAAATTCATCCAAGGATAGTGAAGTAAAATAAGCAGCTTCAATGTCTGATAAGCAATTTTTAAAAATCTATTAATGTTTAGAAAGATTATTTTTAAATTCATCAATTTAAAGTACATCAAACTTATCAACTCATGCTTTCTTCAGTTCACCTATGACACCAAATCCAAAAAACCAGTCATGCTGGATTTCTTGCTGAGTGTGCCTATTTTATGGCTGTTGCTGCAATCCAAAATTAGTACTTCATTTAGTATCAGCACTTTCTTGAAAACAAATACAAAGTTGATGGTTATTTTTAAGAATGTGCTGCATCACACATTCAGAAATACAAACATGAAGGAGATGTACCTTATAGAGTGTCACAGGAAACAGAAATCTGACAGAACAAAGACATCTTCCTATCACCAATACTAGAATTTGGACCTGCTATTGTTTATTTAAAACATTGGGAAGACTCTTTTTCCTGTCACTATACATGTATTTTGCTCCATATACAACATGACCCTTGACTCATAATAGACATTAGAGAACTCCTTGGCTTCCATTCAGTTTAGCCATTATAGACTGAACGAGCAGAAGGTTCAGCCAACATCCACACTACTTTAAAAGGATTTGACACATCATCAAAAAAAAACAAAATGTGAGTTTCCTTGAATTCTAGGGGGAAAGCACTTGAATGGCAAAAAGAAAAAAAAAAGAAAAGCACATTGTTGGGTCAGACAGTGATCTGTGGACAGTCCTGCTCCTTGTTGCTGAAGCAGCATAAAGAAAAACTCACAGCTGTGCAGGTACTGTATCAGCCCTCTCGTATCTCTTAGGGCTTTTGAAGGCTGAAACCTGCACTCAGTTCTCCAAATTCCAGAGCCAAGTGGCAAACTGCAGGGTACAGTCCCCATAAAGGAAAAAAATGTGTGATTTCCATAGAAATAAAAAAAATAAAGACTGGTGTTTAATAAAGCAGCAGTAATCCATGGTTAATTAAGGACATGGATCATGATCTACCAAGTCTTTATATAATGGAGACCTTTTACTTTTCCATCTCTTGGGAAGCACAATTTTTCCATCTAAACATGAAGTACATCCTCCTAGCATACTGATACTAACCACGGGAGTTAAAAAGGACTCTTGAATCATCAAATACACAATAAAGCAGGAGTTGGCAAATTGAGTGTATCTTGAAATGGGAGGAAGATGTCAAAAATAATTGCTGTGAAATTGATTTTTTTTTCTTATTTTTAAACAGAATGCCATGTTAAAAGTAACTGGGTTTTGTTCTTTGCTAGCCTAAGGGATATTTGTTTTGCTACTACTGGTTGTTCTGTTAGCCTCCTAATAGGTTCTTCAAATTTGCAATCCCAATGCCAGTTAATAGGAACCTACTTCTTCACACACCTTCTACAAAACTTTTGAACTTCTTCCACTATGCCTTCTGTCCACAGATGATTCCCTCTCTTCTAGCCTCTCTTGAAACATCTTTGATAAACTTCCTGTTTTCTTGACAGTATTGGCTATGTCCATTATCCCATTTTCACTTCCCAGGAGGTGTCTTGCTCTCCCATTCCTTCTGATCTCATTTTCTCCTCCTCATTCCTACTCCTCTGCTCTGTTTTCTCCCCTCCATGTTCCTTAACACTGTCCCTGTAGTACAGCAGTTCTATGAATTTACTTCACTGACCTTCATGTGCTGTTTTGCAAATGTGTAAGCACTAAAACACCATAATTATACTGAGCTTTTAATGTCATCTTGCTCATCCTTTTTCCGCAGGTTTCTCAGAAGTTCAAATGCTTCCCTAGCAACTACTAACCTTGAAGCTTTTCTAGCATTTCCAAATTAGTTGCATGATCATCCCTACCTCTTACTGTCACATTAATGACACATTGAACTGTGAAGGAATACTATGTTATTCTTTGGTTATCTTCTGCCATGATACAGTACTAATAAGTCATCTATGTTTTGCATTTGTTTTTTGACAGATGCACATTTGTGCACTACCTTATCTCTAAGCCAACAACTAGCAAACTCCTCTTAAAAAATGATATATTTTTTAGAAAAATACCTTGGTTCAAACACAGCAGGCTGCAATGCAGCCCCTTTATTGCATAAGCAGAAGACACTAATGAAAAGACCTAGAGGCTTTGCTACAAATCCAAAGTGATTTGGCTGACTTGGGTTTTATTACTTTCAAATGTTAAGACCTTCTTTAAAGTCATTATTAAATACGACCTCCCCAGACTTCCAAAGCTTAGGAATATTTTTGCTTATTTGTTTTGTGTTTTACCAACTTTGACATTCTTCTAAGGAATTCTTAAGCTTAAACTGCCTACTTGTACTCTTAAACAGTAATTACAGGTTAGGTAAAGGCTTTGGTTTGCCTTATAGTTTTAATAAAAACTATACTAATATGTGCTTGTCTGACTTTCATTTCTGACAAAAATACAAATGGATGAATTTCACATATTAGTTAACTTAAAACTAGCAAAAAGGTAGCTGTGTTCTAAAAACAGAGATTAGGGAAACTGACATATGATAGTTAAAATATATGTATATAAAAATCACTTGGGGTACATAGTTTATCTACTTCCATAGTTTATCTACTTCCATACATAATAACACTTTTGAACAGAAATATCTGATTGCATGTTTCAAAACACAAACATGTTTAAATTATATTGAGGCAATGAGGCACAAACTGTTTCTCACAGTTTTATCTGTGTAGGCAATCTTAAAGCCATTTTACATCTGCAATCTCTTTCCTGTCTATATGCTTAAGCCTGTTAGTGTTATCAAAAACAAAAGCTGAGTAACTGTATCAGTGGAAAGCCTGTTCTCTCCGTAACTCCACTTTAGGAATTCTGACCCTGTTTTTGCTGATATCTATTGAATTCTAGAGGCTTTTTAGACCAGATGACTTGCACGGCTTCACCTTGTTCACCATCCCTTTGGACCATAGTGCCATCTAGCTTCTCTTCTCCTGACCTCAGTAATTCCATGTGCTGAACACAGCTGTGTGATGTAGCAAAAGGAGGGTCAGGGAGCTATTGTTAATACAATTGTCAAGTTAGTCTTGATTATTTGGCTAGACAAACAGCTGAATAAAGGCAGCCTGACGATAAACTCCTCTTTCATCATCCGTTCAAAAATGTGAGACAAAAATATGTATTTTTCCTTTGGAGTAGGTCTTATTGCTTCCCTCCAAAATGGAAAATCAAAACCCATACTGATGCTCTAGGCTAGCTACCAGTGCCTTTGTGAAAGCTGTAGCACAATACCAATGCTAATACACACTGCACAGGGCATCACGGACGACATGGCTAAATCCTCTCACATTGCTGAAGGCATTTGTCTCTGAAAGAAAAATCCCTGCTTTCAAAGGGGCAATATTTGAAAAGACTTGGAAAATTCCCTGAGGTGCCAAGAAATGCTAGAGGAAGTTACTTTTCATACACATCACTGGGACATAATGGATTTCCTTGTATACACCTGAAATCTGAGGCTCAGAGATACTTGGGTTTCATTTGCCTTTGCAGTATATGCAGGACCTGTCTATATCCACCCATACCACAAATCCAGTCCCCTTAACAAAGGTGCAACCTCGTGACAAGGGCTGCAGTAAGAGAACAGATACAATCTCTTCCACATCTGGGTCTGACTCATGTCTTTGGCAGCTTCTGGTGAGAGCCAGAACTACACAAAATCCAATCTAATTTTCTTAATCTTTCTTTCTTTCTTAATCTTTCTTTCTTTCTTTCTTTCTTTCTTAATCTTTCTTTCTTTCTTTCTTTCTTTCTTTCTTTCTTTCTTTCTTTCTTTCTTTCTTTCTTTCTTTCTTTCTTTCTTTCTTTCTTTCTTTCTTTCTTTCTTTCTTTCTTTCTTTCTTTCTTTCTTTCTTTCTTTCTTTCTTTCTTTCTTTCTTTCTTTCTTTCTTTCTTTCTTTCTTTCTTTCTTTCTTTCTTTCTTTCTTTCTTTCTTTCTTTCTTTCTTTCTTTCTTTCTTTCTTTCTTTCTTTCTTTCTTTCTTTCTTTCTTTCTTTCTTTCTTTCTTTCTTTCTTTCTTTCTTTCTTTCTTTCTTTCTTTCTTTCTTTCTTTCTTTCTTTCTTTCTTTCTTTCTTTCTTTCTTTCTTTCTTTCTTTCTTTCTTTCTTTCTTTCTTTCTTTCTTTCTTTCTTTCTTTCTTTCTTTCTTTCTTTCTTTCTTTCTTTCTTTCTTTCTTTCTTTCTTTCTTTCTTTCTTTCTTTCTTTCTTTCTTTCTTTCTTTCTTTCTTTCTTTCTTTCTTTCTTTCTTTCTTTCTTTCTTTCTTTCTTTCTTTCTTTCTTTCTTTCTTTCTTTCTTTCTTTCTTTCTTTCTTTCTTTCTTTCTTTCTTTCTTTCTTTCTTTCTTTCTTTCTTTCTTTCTTTCTTTCTTTCTTTCTTTCTTTCTTTCTTTCTTTCTTTCTTTCTTTCTTTCTTTCTTTCTTTCTTTCTTTCTTTCTTTCTTTCTTTCTTTCTTTCTTTCTTTCTTTCTTTCTTTCTTTCTTTCTTTCTTTCTTTCTTTCTTTCTTTCTTTCTTTCTTTCTTTCTTTCTTTCTTTCTTTCTTTCTTTCTTTCTTTCTTTCTTTCTTTCTTTCTTTCTTTCTTTCTTTCTCTTTCCCCCTCTCTCTTTCTCTCTCTCCCTCTCCCTCTCTCTCTCTCTTTCTTTCCTTATTGACTGATGTGCTCGTTACTGCTAGAAGGGATAGATTTTTCCTGCTGTGTCCCATGAGCATAGTTTGCTTCCTCAGCTGGCACCATTATGTGAACTTCTTGCTGTTAATACCTAGTTGTAAACCAGCTGAGTCTTCAAACGTTTACTTCAGAATGAATGTCAAGATAAAGATTTTCCATGAAATCCTACTAATCAACCAAACTTCTCAAATGATTAGAGTATAATAAGGCCTTAATCCCTAAATAATTAACAAACTAATTGAGATTCCACTGCCCTTATTCCTTACCACATAAACCACTTTAAGTCTCTGAGGAGATGAGGATAAATGGGCTACTGAATGCGTAAAGGTGGCGTAAAAGTGCAGCAGTTAGAGAGCTGCAGTAGTTGTGGCCTTTTGCAGCTGGTTTGTATGAGGGAGAACAGCTCAGTTAGAGCCCTGACTGCCCTTGCAGGCTAACAGGCTTCTCATTCCTACAGACCACTCAGACACAGCTGTCCACGCTGTGACAGCATCCACTAGCATCAGACACCCTTGTTTAACAGCTACAGACAACCCTGGGATTTCTGAATGCTTTAATGGGCATTCTTGGCAAAAGTTTGTGCATAGATTACCTGAATAAATGGATTTACATAACAGGTACCTGTGGCAGGAATGGCACAGGAAGCTTTGTAGACTTCCGCTTGAAACCAAATATTGATGCCAAAAAATTACCAAATGTATATGACAACAACTCACCAACTTTGTTTCCAAAATCAATTAACAAAAAGCAGTATTTCAATATAGTACTGTGTATGTGATGAGAATAAGAAACAAAAGAACACTTCAGTATGTCTACGGATATCTCATTGAAAGGCATAAACTCGTACGTGCCTTTCTATCTTGATTAAGTTAATCAGAATCATTTTCAAATTACAGATAATAATAACATATAATCAGCTATTTGATTCATTAGGTTAACATAATATTTATAGTATTCGATGCTACTAAATGAGATACTGGTTACAAGACTCTTAGTTGTACATGCAGTGGGTTTTTATTTTGAACTGTTTGCTCCCTGAGTTACTTTCACACAGTGTGGCTGCCCTGGAACCTTTTTACATTTGGGAAGAGAATGTTTTATACATTTGTATACTTATGAGATGAGACAATATGCTTTTCTTTATAATTAAATGAACAACTGTCTCCCAAATCTAAAAGAAAATAGGCCAACAGTACTAATAAAATCTGAAGAAGCTACCAGATAATGACTTAAAATTTGTTCTCAGAGCTCTGCCTTACATTCTGCAGAATTCAGACCACTCTATGAAAGCATCTATTTTATTCTCTGGGCAGCCACAGTCTATCTGCCACCCACACCCTGCAGTCTCATAAACTTGTGTCTCCTAGGAATCCTGGTCCTGGTTCCCAGAGCAGCATCTGGGCATTAGAGGTCACCAGTCTCTGACATGACAGAAACCTTGGGTGGAACAGCTGAAAACCCAGGGCACCATGTGTCCCACTGCAAAAGGGTATGGGCTTATCTTATCTACCACAATGACACCTGCTGCCAACCAAGCTTTCACAGGATTTCTCTGATCTCTGGGCAATACCTGCATTTTTTAATTCCTGAATTAAATCCCCAAAATACCTGAACTCAGCCAAAGGGATGTTTGGCAAGGGATAAGAATTCTGACAAGTTTCATGTACCTCAAATGAAGTAAAGCCATAGTCCAGAAGGCTACATATTTTGCAATTATATGCACACACAGGTACGTGTAAGCCTATCACTTTCCTTGGATGTTAATAACTCAATAACAAAATATTTTTCCCCTCAAAAAGCATTTGTGTTTGGGCTGATACCAAGCATGGGACACTACCATCTCAAGGATTTTTTTAGCACAGTATGACTACATTGCAGAAGGGACTATAATTATAATCTTGACATTACCATAACGACCGTGGTTGCTATCAGGTGACAGGTATAATATAGATAATCAGTAGACAGTACAATAGCAATATTTAATGATGCATGAGATAAGAGAAAATTAATTCATGCCTTTAATTCAGCTCAGAGCCATCATTTCTTATATTTGCATGTGACTTTCCTAATCCTGTATGAACGTACATAACAGTTACATTAAACAGCAAAGAGCCAAGCAAGATATCTGCTGTGGAATTCAGAAAGCTTACATTTACTCTTCATATACAATGAGTAATTTTTGTGCTCCCATTTATCTCTATTTTTTAACACGATAGATAGTTCTATTGCCTCGATTTAAACAGCATACAAAAAACCCTAAAGCTGATAGCCACGGCGAAAGCTATGAAAAGTGCCTTTGCCTTGAAATTAAACAGAAGCAGCAGTGAGTCTGTTCTTTTGTTTTCCCATGTTGCTGTCTACCAACTCTCATTTAATCTGCCTGAGATAAATAGTGCCACAAACTGCAAAAAAACTAATCTAGAGTAAAGGAAGATGCTCTGCTGAATGAAAGAGGGACAATTATGCTCACCGGGGGAGCTAACATGGCTGCACATTTCAAATCCTGCAAGATTTTATCACTACCTTTAGAAAATAGGATTAATTGAAAGAGATATTTTCATGGAAAAGGACACTCCTGCAATGAAGCTATTCCATTACGTGTAGATGGCAATGGACAAAATGCAACGGAAGACAAAGAATTAATACTCAAATGTAGATATCTTCACAACATTTCTGGTTAACTCTGGTCAAACCTTGCTGCTCCTGTCTCCACAGCTACAACACTGCTGCAGCCATTTTACTGAACCTGAGAACGAAAGATGCAAAGTTTATAAGGAATCATAGAAACAGTGTTTAAAGAAATTACATCAAAGTCAGTGTCAGAGGTCCTAGGATGAGAACGAAGTGCCTACCCCAGCCCTGCAGTACGGAGGCAAGGCAGACAAAGGGGCCAGAAGAAAACATAGAGGATATTTCACTGTGACACCTCAGTGGAACAAGCATGAAGCAAAGTTTGCACAGCATTTTACAAAACTGACTATTGTTCAGTTCAACAACTTTGTCTCTCAAGCTCTCTCTTTCATAGTTTTCTTCTGTTGCTAATGCTCACTTTGTTGCTTTCAGACTGACATGACACCTCCCTCACATCATCAGCTTCAGAACAGATCAGGATGGATGCAGCTCTTGCCTGAAACATAGCTACGTTCTTAATTCTACCCTGAGACTGTCACAGGACAGGTGAAGACTCCAAACAGCCTGAACACAAGGTATCTTTGATCTCTGAAGCTTTTTGACAGCAGCAGCTCCATCCGTGTTCCTTGCGCCTTGGTTCTTGAACCACAGGAGCTGTCCAGTGAGAATGAGACTTATCCTTTCTTCCTTTGTGCTTCTTTAATAAATACTACATGCTGTCAATTCTAGAGCAGCAGGAACACTTCTGAAGCAGGGGAAGATCTCACAGAAGTACAGAAAAAAAAAAGGCATTTAAAGAATGCTGAAAAATTTTGGCAGAGGCACGTTTTTATTATTACTTCAACCTATGGTCCTACCACAGCATAGTTCAGCATGGTGAAGCCTGTGGTGCTACACAACTCCCTTGCTTGGCTTGAGCTTCCCTTCCAACAGGCAGTTTGCTTTCCTTCTGAACAATTCATAAAAACTTGGTTCTAAACTCATAACAAACTTGATGTCTGAGGCTGCAGGTTAGATATCCTACAGTTTTCCCTAGACACCAAAGAGTTAACCTTTCTGGAGTGGTTATTATGTCTCTTCAGAAACCCAGAGCTTCAGACAGGAAAGCAGCCACAAGTGGTTGTTCTTTGGGATTATTTTGTTTCCAGTTCTTTCCTTTAATCAATACCCACCCAGACTAGGTGCAGGGCACACTGCACTGGAAGCCTTGCCCTATTGAACTCATTGACAATAAACAAACAAGGTCACCCACATTCTCAAAGCAGAACTATTTTTGTTTAAGGTCATGTTTTCTAAGCCAGAAGAGAACATTAGATAACCATGTATGGTAACAAATTGGTTTCAATAGTTGCATAAGGATGTGTGTTCTGTAATGATGTCACTTTCGTTACGTTTGTTAAGTACTGAACTCTTCAGCCACAAAGATTTGTCCTCCACCTTCAAGTTATTTTTGACTTTTTTTCTATATTACTCATTTTTATGTAGCCTTAATCAAATGCAAGTACCTGTAAATCTAAACACAGCACTTGTCCACTACTCTACACTAGAGCGCACCTTCAAAACCTACTCACACTTCAGCAGAAATTTAAGCATGTGGGATTTGTCCCTCAGTTCTTTAGTATTAATTTACAATTATCTCCCAAAACTTGCATTGCCCAAGCATTTGTGCCCTGACCAGCAGGATCAAGTAAATTTCCCTTAGCGAAGGAAATCACAGAAAATACTGAAGAAAGGGGAAAAAGAAGGAAAGAAAATAGACTGTAACTCTGGTAAAATGATGACAGTGCATGGGAAGGATTGACATAAAAGAGCAAAAAAAAAGTAGCTTTCTTAGAAGTTAAACAGTCACGAGAAAAGCTATTTTCGCTGCCATTTGAGAAAGGGACTTCTGAATTTAAAGAATACTGCAATAATCTAGTTATGTGATTTAAGATGAAATAGAAAGCTAAAGTATATGTTGTCACTTTTTTCTTTAATGAAATGCTACACTTAAATGTCTTCATTTGAAAATAATCTGTATGTGGGTTTTTTTAAAAATAGCATCAACTCGGTAGTCAGAAAAAAAAGGTTCACAGTGTGCTTGTGGCTGACTGAATGTGGAGGTTAGCTAAGATGTTATCTCTGCTTGTCAGTCCAGCGAGGCTGGTGAATGCACTCTTCACAAGAACACTGATGCAATTCCGACCTTTAGTCTTTTCTGATCTCAGAGCTAAAAGAAAATTTGCTGGTGTACGGAATGTTTTGTTAAAAGAAGAAATTGAGAATACAATTGCATGGGGTTTTTATTAAGAAAAGCATAGAATTCTGTTTTCTCACATATATAAAGAATCAAATAATTTGAGATGGTTTATTTCATCATAATCACAGGCCTCTTCTGGCTTTCAGATTTTTCTCTGTTGTTTCTCACTGTTGGTGCCCCTGTCCTGCTATCTTCATATTTTCCCAGCTTCACTTTCCTGCCTGTACTTTTTTACATACTTTTGCTTACGGAAATGATTGCCCAGTTTTGGTGGAGGTTCACATTATTGTAGCTCCTTAATTCCACAAAGCAGCTCTATGGCTTTTTATAACTATCTTAAACTCAGGGTAACTTCAAAAGATTTAATCCAGACTATAACTTCATGAACACTCTCTGCAAGCAATTTTCATGAGGAATTGTATTTCTGCCTTATTATTTTGAGGCATCACAACTTCACCTTCAAAAAGCAGGTCCCACATGTATTTCTGCAAGGGCAATTAACAATCTGAGTGGCAGATTTACTTGGGCTATAATACACTAAATGCCTGTTTTCAAGCACATCAGTATAACTGGCCACAACTCATCCAGCCTATTATTAACTTCTACCTGCTCTTGTTTCCAGAAGCCCTGAGAAAATAGCAAAGGAATAGGCACCTATTGCACATGAACAATGTGGTTGATCTGCTTTGATGAGATCACCCCTCCCATCTAGTACATGTGAAGCTAGCTAACACATCTCAGTGCCAGCCACCCTAGGAAGGGCAGCTTTAGGCCATGCTCAGGCAACTTGCTTGGCACAGCACCAGAGCCAAGGAGCAACTCAAGCAAAGCTCATCTGAATTGCTGACAGGATGTTCCACCATCTTCATTTACACCTCTTAAAAGATTGTTTGCTAAGACATTCTAAAAGACAATTGGCAGCATATCCCTTGCATCTGTAATTAGCTGTTTGAGCATGACAGAAATTCATACTGAAGAAGAGTCACCGTTAAACGAGCAGTGGACACATATGAATCAGCTGTAAAAGAGAAGCATAGATGACAAAAAATGAGTGAGATCCATTTTCTTAACCAAGAAGCATTCCCACAGAGCCAGGAGAACTTGAGCTAAGCCGAACTTCCATTGCAATTTACCATGGAGTATTTACAATGCGGAAAGCCAGAGATTATGGCTGTACAACAAGGCATACAGGACTTTTCTGAGCAGTAATTTCCCAGAGAAACTAACCTTGAGACACATACTTCTTCTTAATTACTTCAAATTGTATATATTTTCTGCGTAATGCTATTTAGATCACCTGAGTATATTAAAACAGTCAAAGATTTACAGTCAGATGTAATTACATCAAACTTTCCAAGGGATTTCCAGTTGTTCTCTGGAATTGATGCATAGCATAAGGATAGCTGACTGGACTTTTGTACATCGTAGCATTTTTATACATGTTTGCATTTAAAACGTGGTCTATATAAAATACAGGCATTTCAGATTTAATTTGCATGCTATTTTACAAGGGAAGAAGCCCGGAAGTTCCAGTTATCTGATGGTTTGGACATTGAAATCTGAAACAGGTTATTGCTTTAATTCCAGACTAACGTGTTCCATAGCCAAAAACAGGAGGGAGGAGTTGTCTAGTTTCTTATTTTAAAGTTTGGGGTTTTTGCTTATGGGCCCAGTACTGAGCTTTATGAAGTGTCTTCAGTTCCTTCAGTCACGGTAGAAAGCAGCAATGTGCATACTTCTGTTTTATTTTGGCAGTGAACCAGAATATTTTCCAGTATTGGTATAGATGTGGTTGAAACAGTTTTCCTTCTCTATTTGCTGCACAAAGTTAGCTAAAGCACAGCCACTGTGATTGGGATGAGAGATTACAACAAAGATATAGTGGCTCCTTCACTCTCCAAGATATGTGCACAGTGTTGATAGAAATAAATCTTGCATATCTTGTATGTTCATGTTTCCTTGCTGGCTCTCCCCATCTTTCTGATGCCATCACTCAGTGCGGCACTGTCTCCAAGACAGAGGAAGAAGATCTCTGTAAGCCTCAGACTCTAGGAAACTTCTCTTTCGCACTGGTACTTGCAAGTGGCTAAAGCTGTTTTCAAGATGTCGATACATCTTCAGGATGTCAAGACAATTTTGTGAAAAACTTTCCTTTTGAGACCTTCGTTCCTTGTCTTTCTCAAATCCTGACCTCAATAAGAATCTTATCTGTGATGATGGAGATAATTTTTATTTAGAGAAACAAGATATTGTTATGGGGATTTTAGAAACACCGATGTATCACAGATTGAATCTAAGATGCAAGACATCTTAGATTTTGGAAAAAATTAAATTTTTTCCTTCTTCTTAAAGCAATTTCTGTGGAAACTCAAACCCCATCGGGTAAGGCAAGTGTGTGGAGCAGTACAAAATATAGCCACAGGGCCTTTTACATTATACCTATTGTGCGTGTCTTTTCCTTCTTACTGTCCCATCATTCAAATATCCTCACAAGAACTGCTAAGTTTGTGTTGATACCTGTCATCCAGTGCAATGAACTCTTGTTGGGATGAACTTTCCTATGTTCCCACGTGTCCATTCTTCTCCTCAAGACAGCACAATTTAGGTGATACTGCTTGTGGATGCCTGTGGATTCAGAAAACAACTACCTGCTTCCCGTCTGCTGTGCCGAAAGGCAAACAAAACACTAAGTATCATCACCATGAGAACAACAGCAACTGTGTTGGAAAAGAGGAAGGAGGTGGTCAAGCAACAGAGAAGGAAACACAAGGATTTTAAGACCATTCCTGGGAGCAGCATCACCAGTGCAGTTTGTTTCCCTCGCCACCCTCAGTGTGAGGAACTGTCTCCTTTCCAAATGCCACACAGAATGTGTCACTTTGCATCTAGCAAAGGCTGTGAAATCGCACTTCAGCAATAATGTGTTTAAGAGAAACACAACAAACTGGTAACTGAACAGGTGACAAGGTTAGATGAACAACACTGGTCTCCATATTGCATTGTGTTTTATCAAGTGCATTAACACGCGCAGGGGCCTTTGTCAAAACAGGCCTTAAAGAGTTTCAAAACAAGATATCCACACTAGATCACCAGAAAGTGTTCTCCTTTGGAACAGTTTCCACAGACAGCATCATCTGGGAGTTTGCCAGGGAGAGCTGACGGAGGGTCTTGCATGGAGCAGAGTAGGAAATCTGGGGGGAAGGAAGCAGCTCCTGGTGTGTGTGCATGTGTGTGTGCATGTATGTGTGTGTATGTGCATGTGTGTGTGTATGTGTGTGTGCCTGTGAGTGTGTAACGAGACACCTGCCAGTTCTTCACACAGACTCGTGCTTGGGGATCTCACTTCAAAGTACTCCGAGTGCTGAAGGGATTACACTGATTTTATAACAGTAGTTCTCGAAAAAAGCCGATACCCAAACCTTGAGAGCACAGCAAGAGCCACGCACGTAGTGTTATTTACCGGCTCTCCCAGATTCCCCTCCAGGCTGCGGCCGCGCGCGGGGGGCGCGGGGCTGAGG
>NW_008690591.1:0-20529 GCF_000695815.1 Acanthisitta chloris | reverse complement strand
ATCTGGTCCCATAGATTTGTGAGGATCTAAGCGACTAACCCTCTGTTCAGCACAAACCCAAAACATAGCCCCGTAATAGCCACTGTGAAGAAAGGTAACTCCAGCCCAGCCAAAGCCAGCACATCCAGTAAGGCAGTAGAAGTTTACATTGCTTAATTACATTAACATCAGTAATAACTTACATATATATAGTACCTACCATCATGAATTATCTTGTAGTGTTGTTCTACAAATTTTAATGCTGATTACTGCCTACACCACAGATATACTTGTCCTTAGCAAGTGTCCAGGGTTTTGTGGTTCCATGAATAAAAATGTTGTGTTCATTTTTTCATCCACACCTAGAACTTTGCAAGAAACTTTAAAAAAAATTAGATCCCATGTGTTCTTCCGAGTAAAAACATAAGAATTTTCATAGGCCTGGACAAGCCATAGTGCAGTGTTCAGGAAGAATTCTGAAAAAATAGAACCAAAAAAAAACCCAGAGAGGAAATGTTCACTGGATTTTGACTCTGAATATATTGAAGGAAACATTGTTTTTTCCAGTATGACAATCGCATAGGTGTGACACTAATTTTACCCTTTATTAGTATGAGCAGCCTACACCAGTGTTATGATAGCTTATTAATGTAATAAGTTAGTCAAGTGGTATTACTTACCCTATCTTTACAAAGTATGTCACATGAACACAAGCGACTACTATGTATGGTTAGAGACTCCTTTTACATACTCTCCTAGTGGACATCTCCTGCAGTGGACACCTTCCCAGATTCAGACCCCAATCCAGAAAATCACCTAAGCTCCTATTTATATTTAAGCATGTGAATAAACTCATTCATTTTAGCAGGAATATTTACTGCTTAAATTTGAGCATACATTTGAGTTAAGGCTAATGAGGGCCTATGGTGTACTATAGAGAAACTTGCTACCTACTGTTTCATCAACATCATGTCCTGCAGCACCTGAGTTTTCTTTGGAAATTGTCCACCTTGTTAAAAAAACAGACCCAAACTTGATCAGCTTATAAAATCCTGAATACCCTGCAGTCTGAGGTAGTTCAGCTGTACATGAGTGGGCAAAAGAGGTTTCATGCCAGGAAATAGACTCCTTCATTTTTCAAAATGAGCTAATTTTTTTTCCCAATGATGTTTTAGCCATATCAAGATAAATTATTACAAGGAAATCACAGTTTATTCACCTCACGAAATATTTACAGTCTTCTTGTTATTTTCATCATATCGATTTGGGCCTCAATCCAGTTCTTGATTTCAAAGGAAATGAGATCAAACCTATAAAACATAAAAAACAATCTTTCAGCAACACAGTTCTGTTAAAATTGTTAGCCAAAAAAATGATTGATTTTGTTTTATTTATACAAAAGTTCTAAGATGTTTTTCATAGTCATGTATATTTGAGGTTTGACTCCACTAAGCCAAATGGAGAAAACCATAGCTTGAACCTCCCAGAGAATTCAGACCATGTTCATATGTCTGGCCTCACTAGCGGTTATTAACCACTCATTCCAGAGCAGCTCATTGTATCACATGTTGTCCATGACCTTGAAAGGTTTCTTTAATTTCATATGATTCTGGTCAATAACTCATTGAGGTGTAGGTGTATAGCAAGACAGGAAAATACCTTATGAGGTAATCCAAAATAACATTTGACTATTTATAGAAAGGTTACCTTTCCTGTAGCTCGAGTATTGTTTCACGCAGAAAATCAGCTTTATGCACATATGCATGCCTATGGTTAACAGCTACATTTAAACATTGATGGAATTTTCTACTGCATTTGCTCTGGGGCACACTTTTAAATGTTCACAACTCCATTATTTTACAATCAACTCTTATACAACCTAGCAAAATGTGTACTGTTCACTGGGGACTAGTTACATGCTGAGTTTCATATATCAAAGTTTTGTCATTTCTAAGTTATGTTAAGGATAAAAATCAAGTTGCAACAACTTTTCTCTTTCTTTAATAAAAAGTGAAGTGTTTTCACTCAAGCAAAAATCAGAAACAGTTGAACGCATTTTACCCAAACTGTAAGAGGATGGAAAAAAAAATTCACCTTTAAACAAAGCCCAGTTATATGTAATCACGAAGCAGAAAAGTGAGAATCTGAAGCAGAACATGAACATATGCAAACAGGTATTTTCAGCAGCAAATGTTTCTGATCATAACCCCACCTCCATCTGTTTTTCCTAGGCCCTCTTCCACTCCACTGCCTTTCTGGTCTTTCTCCCTTTACTTCTGCTTCAAGACAGTTACCGATTTGTCTTTGACCCTTTTCAAATAGAGTAACCTTTCTTCATCCCTCCTCCCATTGCCCAGTTTTTGTAGGTTCTGTGGCTATCTGTTGATATCTGGGAAGTAATAAACTTATCAATAATTCTGTGACTTGAAAGACATTTGTTAACATCATAGAAATTTGGTATGATTAAAGCAAATGTTTTGATATCACTGAATTATGAGCAATAATGTTGCCTGCTTGGGTCTAATGCCCACAAAATAAACTTTTTGAATATGTACTTCAAGTCATCCTTTCATCTGTTTATGAGGAAAAAACCAACAAAGTTAAGGAAGGGGAAAAGAGAATATGGCAGGGCGATGGTCAGCAAATTCCACCTGCACGTAGTACATTCTAAAGAACACTGATTTGTGAGCATGATGGCATTATTGCCATGAATTACACACTTTCAGAAATGCTTATCTGTAATTAATTTGTCAATTATATATCATTTATTTGTCATGGAATTTGAATTTGACCCTCTGCTTCCCTTGTAACACCCTCAAGTGAAATAACCAGAAGAATCTTTGATAATGAACTGAGACATGACTGATATTGTGTGCTGGTTTTGGCTGGGCTGGAGTTAATTTTCTTCACAGTGGCTAGTATCAGACTGTGCTTTGGATTTTTGCTGTACACAGTGATGATAATACAGATAATTTTTTTTATTGCTGAGCAGAGCTGACACGGGGCCAAGGCCTTTTCGGCTTCCCATAGTGCCATGCAGGTGAGGAGACTGAGTGTGCAAGGGAGATTGGGAGGAGACACAGCTGGGACACCTGATCCCAAAGGACCAAAGGGATATTCCATATCATATGACCTAAGGTCAGTACATAAAATGGGGCAAAGAAAGAGGAAGTGGGGGGAGGTTCAGAACGATGGCATTTGTCTTCTCGAGTCACCACTATGTGTGATGGGGCCCTGCTCTCCCAGAGATGGCTGAACACCTGGCTGCCAGTGGGAAGCAGTGAATTAATTCCTTGTTTTGCTTTGCTTGTGTGTGTGGCTTTTACTTTCCCTATGAAGATGTCTTTATTTCAATCCATGAGTTTTCTAGCTTTTGCATTTCTGATTCCCTCCCACATCCTGCTGGTGGGGGAGTGAGTGAGAGACTGCATGAAGCTTGGCTGCTGGCTGGGGTTAAACCATGACATCCTAATAGCCATAAGCCATCCTCATTTTTCTGTTTTGTCAGACATAAGGTATTTCAGAAGAGGTCTTCACAGTGTACTGATTATCTGTGTGAATAGAAATGGTGCTTGAGCTTCATGATTACACTTTAGAGGCAGAATTTTTTTTGTGGAATACTAAATTACCCACTTTGGTGGAGTCAATCAAGTTTCTCCCAAGGTAATCAGCGAGCTCTGTGATAGAGCCTAAAGAATATTTCAGTGCTGCCAAGCTGATCAAAACAGGATGGTTGTCTTTAGCAGCTTTAAATCTGTCATTTTGCTGTGCATCAAGATTAGGTCTTTGTGCATCCTTAGATATGACCATGATCTGTTAAATACTGAATTTAAATCCAAAGTCCCCTGTAGGCTGAACACACCAAATTGCTGACATACACAAATGTGAATTGCATATGTTTACAAAAGGACTGCTCCAAATACGTGTGTCTCTTCACAGCAACTGGTTCTCTCCTAAATTGTGTGCATGACACTTTATTTCATAACAAATTTGTTCCTCTCTGGCTATAGCATTATCTGTGCCCTTTCTGTAAACAGAGGTATGATATCACAGAATAGTGATATACATACAGTTAGAGTGGAACGGACCACAACAGGTCATCTGGTCTAGCCTTCCTACTTGAGCAGGATCATTCTAGAGTATATGGCTCAGGATCACATCCAGATGGTTCTTTAATACTTCCACTGAGGGAGAATCCATGACCTCTCTAAGAAACATGTTTCAGTGCTCAGTGATTTGCACAGTAAAGTTCTTCCTCATATTCCACAGGAAGGTGGAACTTCCTGTGCATCATTTGTTACCCATTACCTCTTGTTTTATTAGTTTCCACAACTGAGAAGAGTCTGGCTCCCTCCCCTTAGCACTTCTTGTTCACATACTCAAGTACATAAAAGAGGTCCCCTCTCAGCTGTCTCGAGACTGAACAGGTCCAACTCCCTCAGCCTTTCCTCATAAGTGAGGTGCTCCAGTCCCTTAATCATCTTCATTGCCCTCCACTGGACCCACTCCAGGAGTTCCATGTCCCTCTTCTACTGAGAAGCCCAGAGCTGGACACAATACTCAAGGTGTGGCCTCATGAGGGCTGCGTAGAGAGAGACAGGATCACCTGCCTCGATATGCTGACAATACTTGTCTTAATGCATCCCAGGATTCCACTGGCCTTCTTGTCCACAAGGACATGCTGTTGACTCATGGACAGCCTGTTATCCACCAGGACCACCAGGTCCTTATCTGTAGAGCTCATCTGCAGCAGGTCTATGCCCAGCCTCTACAAGTGCATGGGGTTATTTCTCCCCAGGTGCAGGACCCTGCATTTGCCTTTGTTGAATTTCAGCTGGTTCTGCTCTGCTCATCCCTTCAACCTGTCAAGGTCCCTCTGAAGGGCAGCACAGCAGTCTGAGGTATCAGCCACTCGTCCCAGCTTTGTATCGTCAGTGAACATGCTGAGAAGGCACTCTGTCCCCTTGTCCAAGTCATTGATGAGTAAATTGAATGAAACTGGGCCTAGTGTGAAACCCTGGGGGACACGGCTAGTGACAGGTCTCCAACTAGACTCTGTGCCACTAATCACAGCTCTCTGGGATCTGAGAACACAGCCAGTTCTCAGCCCACTTTACTGTCCACTCATCCAACCCACACTTCTTAAGTTTTCTAATGAGGATGCTGTGGGACAGTATTGAAAGCCTTGCTGAAGTCAAGGTAGACAGTGTCCACTGCTCTCCCTTCATCCATCCAGTCAGTTGTTTCATTGTAGAAGGTAGTTAGGTTGGACAAGCACGACTTATCTTTAGTGAGAAAATGCTGACTACTCTTGGTCACCTTGTCTTCTATATGGGCAGAGAGGGCCTCCAGAATGAGGCATTCCATTACTTTTACAGGGACTGAGGTGAGGCTGACTGTCCGGTAGTTCCCCAGATCCTCCTTCTTGACCTTTTTGAAGATTAGGGTGACAGTTGCCATCTTCCAGTCTTCAGGTACCTCTCCTGATCTCCACAACTTTTCACAGATGACTGTGAGCAGCCTGGCTATGATGTCCGCCAGCCTTCTCAGCACTCTAGATGCGTATCATCAAGGCTATGAACTTGTGGACGTCCAGTTTAATTAGGTGTTCTCTGACTCAATTCTCTTTGACCAAGGGAAAGACTTTTTCTCCACCTTCATTTACCCTGGTCTCTTGGGTCAGAGATTCCTGCAGGCTGATCTTATCCATGAAGACTGATACAAAGAAGACATGCAATAATTCTGCCTTCTCTGCATTGTCTCTTATCAGAGTCCCTTCTCCATTAACTAGTGGGCCCACATTATCCTTTGTTTTCCTTTTGGCATTTATGTATTCAGAGAGCCCTTTTTGTTATCCTTGATATCCTTGGCCAGAGTCAATTCTAGGTTGGCCTTAGCTTTTCTCAGCTTATATCTACCTGCTCTGGCCACCTTGCTATATTCACTCTGAGTGGCTTGACCTCATTTCCACCTCCTATACATTTCTTGCTTATGTTTCAGTAATGACAGGAGTTCTTGGTACATCCACAGAGGTTTCATGAGCCCTTGGCCAAATTTCTTTCTCCTTGTGATGCATGGTTCTTGAGCCTGGAGGAAGTGAGCCTTAAATAACAACCATCTCGGAGCCCTCTTCCCTGTAGGTCCTGCTCCCATGGGATTCATGCAAGAAGATCCTTAAACAGGTTAAAGTTATCTTTCCTGAAGTCCTTGGTTGTAGTTTTAGTTGCTGTCTTGCTACCCCTTTGTTTGATACTGAACTCTACAATCTCGTGATCACTACAGTCAAGGCTCTCCCAACGTTCACATCATCAACAAGGCCTTCCTTGTTGGTTAGAATAAGGTCAAGCAACATGCCATTTCTTGTGGGAACCTCCACAATCTGCAACAAGAAATTATTGTCAATGTTTTCCAGAACCTCCTGGACTGTTTGTGCTTTGCTGTGTGACTTTTCCAGCAGATGTCAGGGTAGCTGAAGTCTCCCACAAGAACCAGGGTCTGTACTTGGAGACTACTTCTAGGTGCATGTAGAAGGCTTCATCCACTTCGTCCTCTTGATCTGGTGGCCTATAGTACACACCCACAACAATATCACCCTTGCTATTCTGTCCTTTTATCCTAACCCATAAGTTCTCAACTTGCTCATCACCTCCACCAAAGGCAGAGCTAAATGCCACCTAAGTGCTGTGACACAAAGAGGGCAATTCCAACACCATGCCTTCCTGGTCTGTGTCTTTGAAACAGGGTGCAGCCTTTCATGACAACATTCCAATCATGTGAGCTATCCCATCACACCTCTGTAATCAGATCAAGGGCTTGTGGTTGTACACAGATCTCTAGATCTTCCTGTTTGTTCCTCATACAGGGTGTATTGGTGCACAGGCACATAACAGATCTGTTTGATGATGACAATATCCCAATGGGAGTGCAAGGGGGTGACCTATAATCCTGTTGAATGGTTGCATCTTCAGCTGTTTGATTGAGGTATTCCCTCTTAATCCTTCTTCTGATACTAGGGTAGTTCCTTGAAGTATCCCTGTTGGCTTTTATTGCCTTAGCACTCCCTGGGAGATCTCTACAAGACTCAAGGTGTGCTTGAGTGTGGCTGGTGTATCTCAGAATTGCCTGCTGAGGGCCCTCATAAATGCCCTATCCCTCTAACTTTTCCATAGTTTCCCATGGTCTGCCAGAGACAAGTTTTGCATTATATCCCTCCCCGATCAGATCTGGGTTATAGCTCTACCAATGAATCTTATTAGTTCATGGGCAAAAACTCTCCATCCCTGATAAGAAAGGTGAGTCCTGTCTGGTGCCAGCATGTCTGGTGCTGCATAAGCTGTACCATTGTCATGGAATCCAAAATTGTGGTGGTGGCACCAGCTGTGAAGCCAAATATTAATAGATTCTGCCCATCTGTTCTTTTCCATATTGCTGTTCTCAACTGGATGTATGGTGGCAAACATCACTTGAGCATCAGATTCCCATTCTGAACATCCGAAGGCCTTGAAATCTTTTCCATTCACCCTCAGACTACGTGTTGCCATTTCCTCATCCCGTACACGGAACATCAGTAACATGTAGTAGTCTGTGGGCAGCACCAGGCATGGAAGATTCCTGGTGAGGTCCTTAACCCAGGCCTCAGGGAAGCAGCAGACATCCGATCAGCATATTGGGTCCTCTGTTTCCTTTAGAAGGGAATCTCCTACACTTAAAACCCATCTCTTCTTTCTCTTGGAAAGAGTTGCAATAAGGCAGGTTGGCCTTATTGATTGTAGTGATGTCTCTAGCATTACTAGACCTTCATGCACTTCATTCTTAGGCTGCTCTTCAGCATACAAAGCCTCATACCTATTTTGCAGAAGTACCTGTGGGAGAGAGGAGGACAGAAAAGGATTTCATTTGCTTCCCTGGCTATGGGCTCAAACACTTTTTTCCTTCACCACTGTTACCTGCTGCTTGCTAGGGGATGGATACATGAACCCCTTGATTTTGAATTGTTTCTGGTGGCTGCTTCTGTCTTTGGGAGGCCAGAGCATTGTCCCTCCTGTCAATCTCCCTCTCTGATCTACTAATGCTTCTCATCTATTCTACTTCATCCAGTAATACTGCACAAGGTTCAGAAGGTCATTCACCTGCTCACATCTAATACAACTGCCACCATTACTGCAGTCCACTGAGAAGATTAGGCATACCTTGCAGCCCGAGGTCTGGACAGCTACATGGTTTATATCCTGGTTTTTTGGGGCCTCTGTCTGGGTCACCACATCTTTTTTGGTGATCTTGGATAACTTGGCTCCCCACCGAGTGGACACCTTCTTGAGTTTCTTGACAATCGTAAAGACCAGGACTTGAGCTAACTGACTGTGATGCCACACCTGAGCACCCTTTCTGCTCACCATGCCTGCACGCACTGCTGCACAAACTGCTGCATCACATCCTTCTGACATGCCGCATCCTGTTTGTCTGCCCTGTTTGCCGCACTCCAGTTGATCACACTCCCTGGAGCAGTTTAAGTCTCCTGTGGTGCTACTGATGTCTCCCCCTACTTGCCTGATTGTCTGCCAAGGGCCTCCAGGTCCAGACGGTGCTCTGGGCTGCTGCTGGGAAGTCCCTGAGTTCTAGAACCCCTGTACAGCCTGATCTAAAATTCCCCCCCCAAACTCACCTCAGTCACTTCTGTCACTGTTGTCACAGTTGTATATCTCAAAAAGGTTATGTGCCTGCAACTGAATCTGAGCAGAAATCTATTCAATCCACTAACATAGAAACACGTTGAGTGATAATGTGTGATACTTCATTCACCTTAATTAGAGCTTATTAAAATCTGCTTTATTCTTACAACGGCAATTTCAAAGCTCTTATCCCACAGGCTAATGAGGATCTGAAATAAATAGTGTTATTAATGAGAAACTGCTGAAATTATTCATTTGTTATTAACAACTACAAAATCTAGATTTCTGAAGATTAGCTTATGTAAAATAATGTACAGAAGCAAAGCTGCCAGAAAAAATATTACCAACTGCTAGGTGTCTTTCCAAGCCAAAAGCAGGGCATCGGTTGTATTTTTGAGAGAGGAAATCCAACTATTAATTCTAAGACATTTCTAAGACTCCTTTCAGAGTATTTCTTTACAAAGTTTCAAAAATACAAAGCAGAAAAATTTCTATGAGAAATCAGTTAAAACTGAATAATGAAAATCCTCTGTAATAGTGGAAGGGTGAACTGTAGGATACAAATTGGACTGAGTTCTTCAAGCCTTGAAAAGTGAAGCTGACAAAACTAAAGTCTCTAAACCAGTGAAATGTCAAGTGTAATAGCCATACAACCCAAATTTAAGAACTGCCTCTCTTTGTCACCCTCTTCAGCCTTTCTAAGCAACACCAGTTCCCATTTTTGGAAAAAGAGCTTCCGATCTGTGAGGTTGGCTTCTGTTATCCTTGACAATCTAATTTCCTATTAAGCAGAAAACTGAGTATGAAAACATTGGAGTATGAATACAAAATAAAGCATACGTTGATTTGACAATACCCTCCTGATTCACTCAGTACATAATTTTTATCCTTTTTCTTCCTCCGACTGGACACATGGTGATTTCAAATCAGGTGGGTCAAGCAATACTGGCAGAAAAAATAACTATTCTTAACAGTTCTTCTGAACTTCGAACTAAGCATCTTCAATGTATTCTTATTCATTGTCTGATGAAGAGGATTAGAGAAACATCCTTTCCCATTAATTCCATGACATAGGTCTACTATGTCCTTTCTTGGGTCTTTTCTTCCTGAGGTAAACAGCCTTTACAAATAACTGTTCAGGAGGAATTTTCTATGTCACAATCATTTTCACTGCCATTTTCTAGACTTTCAATTTTTCTCACATTACCTCTATTTCATCTTCCGTGATAGGTTGGCCAGGACTGTTCACTGTGTCCAAAGTATTCTGTGCATTGAAATCATGTTATACCACTTCTCTTAAGACAACATAACATCTTGCTTTCTGCTGAGTTTTTCCCCCTCATTGCTTCAGATTTTCAAATTTATTTTTTTAACATCACACATGGTAGCATGCAACTTTTTCCTGAATTAACAATTCATGTGTTGTGGCATGATGGACAGTTTCTTTCCATTACAATACTTCACATTATCTTTCATTCATTTGCATTTTCCTACTGATTCTTCTGAGAGGATCTTTCAGATTTATTAGGGCACTAATATCACCTAAACTAATTAAAATTTTGACTTGCTTGAAAAAGTAGTAATAATATTTTTCTGATGTCCACCTAACACAGCAGGTCAATGACTTTTTCAGCAGTATAGTATACAGCTGTCATGAATGAACCTATCCGCTATGACTTTGTCTAAACTGATTCCTTTTTTTTCTAATCCCACCTTGTTCTTTTCCAGAGAACTTCACCCTCTAACCATGCACTGTGAAAAGTTTGTATTAGACATGTTACTGCATAAGTTCATTGCACACTTGAGTCCCTATATTATGAGACAGTAAGTAAACATTCCCTGCTTATCTCCTTGATCCACTGACTGTTTCATAGGCCTTTTCTTTCCACTTTTCCAATTTACCTCTTTTCCAAGCTGATTTTTTTTATGAGTCTCTCTGGAGAGAAATTGTTTGTCAGTCCTGAAAATTTTAATTGCTTTTCATATTAATTTTCCTCTTTGAGACAGAACAAAACTACTTTCTGCAGTGTTAAAAAATTATCTACATCATGGATTTAAACTTTGGCATAATGTGGTTTTCTGTTTTATTTGCCTGGCTTTTCCTGATAACCATTAACATTATACTTGCCTTTTTTGTGTTGCCATCGAAATTACTTTTTCTAGAACTATCCACAGTGTTGATAAGCCCTCTTCCCTGAACCACTTAATAATCTATAACTATACATGTTGTACATTTGGAATTTTTTTCTGTATGTGCATTACCGAGCTTTCATAGACACTGAATTCCATATGCTGTTTTATCACCCACTAACTCAGTTTTGTAGAATTATTCTGCAGCTTTTTGCAGATAAATGCAGATATCATTCCAGATTTGAGGAAAGGAATGAAAACGTATTCTGGTGAAAATCTGTATCCTGACAAAGTAGAGATAAAAGCATGCTTTTTGAGTGAAAGACATGGACATATTCAGAACATTTATACAGGTCCTGACTGTCCAGTTACTCACTGTTACAGTCAGGCAGATTTTAATAGCTGCCACTGAAAGGTCTGTAAAACTCCTGCTGACGTTACTGTTCCAAATATTTCATTCATACACTTTTGATCCAGGGAGAAAAAAGTGGCTGGAACAGACTGGCTAGAAGAGGAATTCATATAAGTATGAAATCAGCTTTGTACAGTTTCTTCCAAGGAAGAGGTCTCTTGAAAAAATAGGAACAATATTTGCTTCTTAATCCCTGATACTCTAAAGGTATTTCTTGATCCCCAAAGAATGACACATTACAATACAATTGTAGGGGTTATTTTTCTCTTTCCGTCCTTTTCTGACTATTTTTTGACTATCTGATATTTTTGTCATGCTTTAGCCCATGCTAATTAGGATATTTTTGCAAACTGGTGAAGCAGGAAACATTTTCAACTTCCCTCTGAACATTTTGTGAGGCAAAACACAGAAGTAACACCTACATGTAGAGGATTCTGCTCTTGGCCTTACTCCAAGCATCTTTTGAAACTAACTGTAAGAAACCTAACAGAATTAGGCAAGCTGGACCTTACACACACATATGGAACTAGAAAACCTAATGATAACACAGAAAACTGTCAGCTGATTCTTGAAGTGTCACACAAGAAAGCAAATCATTACCAGAAAACTAGTTTATTGAACATAACTGACATGAACAACAACAAACCAAAATTGGTAAAAGCGTGTGCCTAGGGCAATCTACTGCTGTTTATTTATATTAGGTTTCCTAAAGTTGCTTATTCCTTAGGTTTCTTTGTTGGATGTTGCAATATGACAGTCTTGCTATGGTAAAATACTACATTCTGAGGTGACAATTAATGATAATCAAAACCAAGATTTTATTTATAAATAAAATCAGACATTTATTCCATAATAAATATAGTATTTTTTAAAATCTATTGTGAATACTTTGTTTTCCTGTCATGAACTCTTTTTTCCCCTAGTATCAGAAAAAAATAAAGAGACAACAGACTTCTCAGAGTACTCGCTTAGTAGATGAGGCTGAGAAGGTATGAATATTTCCAGTTCCCTTCAAGTATCTACATCTCACTGCCAGACTTAAATAGGGCAGAGCTCTTTATTTTGAATGTATGATTCACCACTTTATTTCTGCGTACAGTGGACCAGAGGATGAATTCATCCTCTGGTCCGCTGAGTTCAAGCTGCAAATAATTTACCAGTGATTCATGGTCTGCCTCTGTTCAGACCTTCAGACGAGCTAACACATTCTTCTTCATAATTTTGTTTGGTTTTTATTTTCCTCTGAAACATTCATGTCCCATTCCTTATATATCCAATAAATAGAAACTGAAGGAAGTCTTAAGCACGGAGGACTCCCTCAGGCACCACATACAGCATTAAGATATCACTGCCACACGCAGTCCTGGATGCCTCCCAGCATCTAAGTTTCAAGTATACTTCCAGACTGTTCTTCTTACTTGTTCCCATGCTCAGACCTATCCTCTACCTATCTCAGGCCTTGACCCAGTAAGACATGACCTAAACAAACCTTAACCAACTCCACATAAGGGGCAGCTGGAGGTGGTTCAACCACTATCTCTAGCCCAGGCATCAATGCACTGAGATGAAAATGAAACACACAGTTTCCAATGGTTTATTGGTACAGCCCAGAAGCCAGTAAGATGTAAGGGCTAAAATCATAGAATCCTTAAGGTGGGAAAAGGCCTCTAAGATCATCAAATCCAACCATCAACCTGGGACCACCACTAAACCATGTTTCAAGTGCCATATCCACACATTTTTTTGAGCACTTCCAGGGATGGTGACTCTACTTCTTCCCTGGACAGTCTGTTCCAATGCTTTATAACCCTTTCCATCAAGAAATTTTCCATAATACATGATCTAAACCTCCACTGGCACACCTTGAGGCCATTTCTTCTTGGTTTGTTACTTGGGAGAAGAGACTGACATCCACCTCAGTACAATCTCCTTTCAGGTTGTACTGGTGATAAGGTCTCCTCTCAGCCTCTTTTTCTACAGGCTAAAAAATGCCAGCTCCACCTAAATTTGGTCTTTGTAGTATGAGGTGGACTCTCTTTACTTCTGTGGCTTTACTTTCATTGCACAAAGATACAAACTCTAACTGATAGGAGAATTTGGCCCACTATATATGACATGTATTCACAATATAAACCAATTATTACATTATCACACAGTACAGTAAATTGTTTTTAGGGTATAAAAATGCATTATCAGCTCCAAAGGAGCAATTGCACTGCACACCATGAAAGTATGTTAAGAATAATACACAGAACTCCTTTCAGTCCAAATTAGTGTGTTGACATGATGGCAGCTCCGAAGATGGAAGAGTACAGGAGGTCCAGGCAGTTTGTGCATTAAATTCTCATCAGGGTAACTAAATTGACATAAAACCATCAGTGAAGACATTGGAGGCAGATCTTCCTCTGTTGCAAAATACTGCTGATTTCAGTAAATCTAGGTTAGCTTAAACCAACTGTTCTTTACTCTTTAACAGAGATAAAGAAAACTGCTATCGGGTGGAGGATGTGTGTGTGTGTTATGCTTTATTTACTTAATCAAAGGGAGCTTGCCAGCCTAGTTTCTACTTTGTAAGAGTGCAACACATCTGTCTTGTATTAGCAACTCTTCAGTACTCATTTTGCAAGTGCTCAGGGCCTTACTGACAGGCCTGACCCTGCCTTCTGTGCAATGGGAGGGTGTGAGTGTAAATGAGATGAGTGTTTGCAACTAAATCTTGTCATGCCTGGACAGATGGACCCTGATCTGTTCCACTGCTTGGATGAAGGTAGTACACACAAGCACTCCTGTCATTAATACTTTGCTTTCCCTCTTAGATCTTACCTTGAAACTATAAAAGGCTGGAAGGAAGATTACATGGGAAGATTTTGCATTACAGAACCCTGAAGAGAATATTTATAAACTCTCTGATTCAACTTACATTGTTTCATTCACAAATCATTGTTTCTCTAGTAACCTGCAAGTCAATTACTGGATTTGTAGGGCTGGTTTCAGAGTCTGCTATGTTTATTACCTTTGTTGAAGTACAGACATAGAAGACACTCTGACGTGAAATGTTCTTTCACTGTTGTACTGCAGGTCTCATTGGAAGCAATGAATTTCCTTTATTTAGAACTATTCTACATCAATAAGTAGGCGAATACAGATTTTTTTTTTGATTGTTTGTGTGAACAAGGAAGACTTGTTAGTAATTTACCTCTAATGTCTATGGATTTCTCTTTAGCACACACCGTATATAGCAAATTATTTTAGGCAATAAACAGTAATTGCATTTTAGGATTCAGAGACATCAGTGTCATATTATGTTCAGAAGCCTGTTAAATTTCTCTGTTCTACCTTTTTTCTGCAGACAGAAAAATATAAGACTAATATTGCTTGTTGACTCCCAGCCTACATTTTCTCCACCTTTTCTCCCTCATGCCACATTTTTAGTTTAATGATACTTATAAAAATATTGTTTAAAATGTGGCAAATTAATGTTTGCAATTATTATGGTTCCTGTTAACCCTCAAGGACCTGGTAAAAAACCAGTAACTTTTATCTGGACTAAATTTACAAGCCCCCAGAGCTTAAAGTTAATTAGAAATTGATTTTATATTTTGTGTAAATGATTTGTGTTAAATCATGTATTACAGTATAAATAATATAATTTAAACAGGCTATTGTAAGCACAAGATAATTAACAATGAAGAGAAAGCACTATTCTGCAATAGAATACTTTGGCCAAGTTCAATTTATTTTTCTCACTTACAACACTAAAAGAACATCTTACATTTGTACTTTATACGCAAGTCACAACAGTTCTGTTCATAACCATACTGTGTTTCTTTTATGTATTCAAGCTATTTGCAAAACTTCTATGATCTGCACAACAAAAACCAGACATTACTAATGCTTTAAGGGCTTAGATTTTCAAACCCCAAAAATGAATCAAACTGGTTTTATTACAAAATAAATGAAGGTCTAAACTGAGAATAAAGCCTCTAATCTTGAGGTTCTAAGGATCAAATTAATCTCTACAGAAAATAGATCTCAGCCATGACTGCTAGATTTTGGACATCATTCGTTTTTCTGTTCAGGCTTCTGGCACATAAATAAAGCTCTGTGCACAGTCTGTGTTATATATGCACAGCCTGTGTTAAATATAATACAAAGAAGTGTTTCTACCTAAATGCAAACACTGCAAACAGCTATATGAAACATTAATTGATTTGTTTTGAATTCATATCTGACAGTAACAAGTACTGAGCAGCTTTTTCTTTGTTACTGTAGGTGTTGTTAATGCACTTTTTGCATCCATTTATATGCAAATCCTCATGCAAATAATCATGTGAAGGAGGGAAAAAAGGAGTATGTTCAGCTGAAGACAAAGCTGGAAGGATAATAGCAAGCATGAGCAGAGTGTCAGTGAAGAGCTTTACAATACAAAACCCTTTTGGAATGCCAATGAAAATACAACTGCATTGAAAATTTCTCAATAGAATATTACACCATAGTAGCATGTATAGATGATTTCCATAAAGTGGAATGAAACAAATTAATTTAAAATACACACACACACACACACACACACACACACACACACACACACATATATACATACTGTATTCATGCACTCATGTCAGAGCCATAAACAGAGCCTCAGTTATTGGCTACAGGCAAATATTTGTTATTTGAATCTGAAAATGGAGAAGAATCATCAAACAGACTACTGTATAACCAAATAATGCTTTGGGGTGTCATTTGTGAAAACAACAGGAAATGAACTGGGAGTTAATAAACATAATTAAACCAGAGAACAGCAATTTTAGATCTATTTACTCTGGGGAAGTGTGGTCTTGGAGAAAAATTGCAGTTTACACATTTCTCAAGGCCACTTAAGTAGCTAAAAACCACAAAGCTCTAGACTGCTAAAACATAGAAATGCTTCCTGTCCATGAGTACCTTTTTAATATTTCCAGCATATCTTACTGGGAGTTTGTTAACTTATCTGACATGCAGTATATTATCATAGATAGAGAGAGTGCTGTAGTCTTAATGCATTACAACTTTCCTGGTGTACCACTGACTCATGTGACAATAGCATCATCATGATAAAGCCTGGAAATGCTGTTCAGCCCATATGTGGAAAGATAGTCATTAGTCCGTCTGAAGGCAAATGCTCTCTAGTGCAAGGCAGGCACCTTCTTTCTGGGTGATCAGTCTCTGGAAGTCCCTCTCCACAAGCTTGGGAATGTAAGAAAGTTAATTGAATTTTGAGAGTGTTTGTCTAGATTATGCTGGTGTTCTTCTGCTGGAAACTGTGCTGAACACCATCATATTTAATTTCTTAGGTCCCTTAAGTTGTTTATATTTAAGCCACTGGTCAGAATGGCACAACTGTACTTGGACAGCCATATACAACCTGAAGTGGGCAGCTGTGGAGTTGGAAGGGGCATACACTAGTGAAGTCAAGAAAGTGAGAAGTCTAGCAGGGGCTGGGAGGGAGGGACAGACTGAATGCAGGAAGAAGGTGATAATTTGTTAGAAGTAAGAATGAGAGCAAAATAGAGGGTTATTTTCTTGCATGGTGGACAAGAGGTAATAAAGACAGTGGAAAATAAATTTTCTGTGAGAAGATAACCAGAATACATTTAATGTGCTGGGAATGTTTGAATGAAGTGTATTAAGTTGTTGCTTTACAGGCAGGAGAAAATGAACCATAGACAGGAGACCATGTGTATACCTGTCCTTTTGTTCATCAATTCAACTACAACTCTCTCTCAGACATCTTCTCTCTATTAATTGACTCTGAGATCATTCTTTCCTTTGTGGAAATGCCTAGATCTTTATAAATTTTACAGGTTCCAAAAATTTTCAGGTTTTCTTTCTTTCTCTTTTCAGACATGAAAAAAAGACAGCTCCAGACAAGGTTTAGACTGTATTTAGGAAAAATTCCTTCACTGAAAGCATGGTCAGGCATTTGAACAGTATGCCCAGGGGAGTGGTGGAATCACCATCCCTGGAATTGTTAAAAAAATTCATGGATGTGTCAGTTGGGAATGTGGTTTAGCAGTGAGCATGGCAGTATTACATTAATGATTTGACTCAATGATCTTAGAGGTCTTTTCCAACCATAATTATTCTGTGATCTGTTTTCTCTCTTCCTGGCCAGAGACAGCAGCAGTAGAGGGAATCTTTTGTCTCAAGCTTGAAGCCTGAGAAGAGAGGGAGGAAAGGGACAAAACACTGGCAAGCAATTTGGTTTTCATATAAGACAAGGAGGAGGAGGAGGCAAAATAAAACTTCCAGCCTACAGCAAGCCTTTTAAAGTAACTGTCAAATACACCCTCTACAATGACAGGAGTTTTTCCATTGCTGGTCATAGCAAAATCCCTTATAAGTTGGGAGTCTCCTTCTGCAAAGAATGTACAAGAGGCATATTGTGGCCCTCTGGTGACAGATATTTGTGAATCAAATTTATAGCAGTAATATTGATTTTATCCACCTTCCTTCCGAATGCCATGGCTTTTTGCTGTTCTTCTAGATCAGATACGTACTAATCAGGTCTTTTAGAGTTAAGCAAATAATTTGCAATGAATAATTTAGCAGATGAATTTAGCCTCTTTTCCTGACTATTGAATATTGCTGAGGAGGTCATGATCTCCTTCAACATATTCATTATTCTAATTTATTCTGAAAATGTGTTCCATGAAAGCTTCTGTATATTTGGTACTCACTACTTCCTCTATGTGTGTTGCCTGGTTATGACTGATGAAATAAATCATGTGGTGTTGACATTGTTGCCTGACTGGGTAAACACTTGAACACAGTTTATCAAAAGACTATATACCAATATATATTGAATTTGGTTACTATATAGAAATTAATTTTCTGTTAAAAGTCTACAGGAAAAAGATGGTCTGTCTTCTCAGCCTTCAGTAAACTGAAGGCAATTTTGGTTCTAACTGTAGATTTTCTGTGTGTCTCATCAACACCAGATGATAATAAATACAGAAAATTCTGCAAAGTCTGGAAAATTCTTCTTTTTCCACAATCTCTTCAACTAAATGACTCCTGATTGCATGATGCACCAGCTGTAATTTTATAATGTTTTCGACCAATCTCCTTTTTGTTTTCTAATGCAGTATGATCTTGTAACACACACTGATGATATTATTTACAGTGATTTGTATATATTTTCTTTACAATCTGTTTCTTGCTGTGGTGGTGTGGAATAGCTGTAGAGTGAACTTGTATAAGCACTGGTAGACTGTGCAAGAAGTGCAATGACTCGATAAACATAAAATGAAGCATCTCAGATACAATCAGTTGACTATGCCTGTAACTGATTACAAAATCACAAACAGTATCATTAAAAGTAATTTCAATCATATGGCTTGAAACAACCCCTAAAGCATGCCCCAAAACCTACCTGATTCTAACTAGAACACATTAAAAAAAAAAAAGAAAATAGAAAAAGAGCGAGAGAGCAGAATTATGGTTTTCCTATAGGCTTGTTACAAAGCTCAAAGCTCTATACGGATAAACATGAATTCATGATTCAAACCCTTCTTTAGGGCACATAAGTATTCTAAAACCTGCTTCCTACCATGAAGACCAGAGCAGTGGATCCACTGGATTACCCAGAATCACACAAGGATGGAGCAGCAGACTTATCACAGCTGATCACTGAACAGCACAAAATCCACAACCCCTTGCTAAGAGATGGGGCAGAGTTTCCTCTAGAACTGGTTTAACAGATCTGACCCATCTCTCTCAGCCCAAACTATCCTGAACTGATTTTAAAACGTACTTAAAATGACAAATAACATTCTAATAGACAATATTTTCTTCTGCTGCTTGTTTATGTACTTCCTGAATATTCCAGGTGAATTGTCATCTCCTATGATAAAACCATGTCCTGAATGCTTCAGCAATTCTGAAATGAGTATAAGAGCCTGGAGACATGCTGTCCTGTGCCAAAAGTTTCAGTTGGACAATGCCAGGAAAGGTTTCTGCACTCTGTGTTTTCAGGTCTATCAAAAGAGAGAGTTGAGAGCTTTGGACTCGAGTTTCCAGAGTTATATTCAGATTGAAATTGTATAGACTATTTTGAAAGTGTTATTTTTACCCTTCTGTGGGAAAGCCTCAAATGTATGCTTTGTGTTTCAGGGTCGGACAATTCCCTCTCCTCTCCCACTCTCTTTCCAAATCCAGAATTTCCTATGAAATGGAAAGGTCAACTTTTGACCTTGTCACTTATGGGCAGCTGACCTCTGTGCTACTATGCCCATGAAACACAGCCAATTCATTCACACATGAACAACTCGAATTATTGTATGGGTTTGACCGCAAGTTGTTAATGCTACTCTCAGTAACAACCCATTACGGTGATCTCAAGAGTGACCATGCTGGGCTTTCTCAGATTTCAGACTTATGGAGGTTTCCAGAATATTCCTAAATGTTACAGGTCAAAGGATATATATATCACAAAACTCACTAGAGAATAATAAGGGTGCTTATTTGGGGAACTGGATTTTCTCATACTTTGTGAAGCAACATTTTGAAATGTTTGAGATATGACATTCTGTTCCAACACAAAGAAGTCAACTTCATGGGCTGCACCCACTTCAAACTGACTGTACGGCACTGCCATTTATTCTCTTTCTACAGAGGAAGCAAGTTCATCAATTTCCTTATCCCCTACTCCCACACAGTTTTCATTGCTGCAATGGCTGGGAAATGCAACACTAATTCAGACAAGCTCTCTGATACTCTGTATCCTATTTCATAGCAAATTGCTCCATTCCAACAACGAGACTTAACAAGCCATTTGCCTAAGACTTTTAATGGCTTAGCCGAGTATGGCACTATAGGTCTCTAAAAAGGCACATCCTTTTGTAACACATGTGGTGCTACCTACAGAATTTTGGCTTTTTCAACCATGGGGCATATTCTATGTTGCCAAGCCTACTAGAGTCAGGTGGGCTTCATCTCTCTAGCAGGGGCAAAAGAACCGTAGTCCATAAGCTGGCAGGGCTGATCAGGAGGGCTTTAAACTAGGTTTGAAGGCGGGTGGGGTGGAAACCAGGCTCCCTAGAGATGAGCCTCAGTGTGGGAAGTCAGAGTTAGGAGATAAATCGTCATCCCAGCTGAAGTGCATGTACACTAACGCACGCAGTGTGGGGAGCTGGAAGCCATTGTGCAGAAGGAAAGTTATGATGTAGTCGCCATCACAGAAACGTGGTGGGATGAATAGCAAGACTGGAGTGTTGCCATGGATAGTTACAAGCTCTTCAGAAGGGATGGGCACCCCTTGGTAGGAGGGGTGGAGGGGTGGCTCTACATATCAGAGTG